>NW_026726016.1:0-48324 GCF_029784015.1 Lycium ferocissimum
CAAGATATAAGCATTCTAGTTCAATCATGAATGAATAGTGCTCAATTTCGAAATCGAATTTCGATAAACGAGAATACCCCAGAGGCTCAAATTCAAGCCTAGTATACCTAGGACATGCCAAAAGAAGGAGAGGGATAGCTTCACATACCTTTCTTGTCCTTTACGCTTGCCAAAACTCAATCCCGTTTCGTCGAAATGCAAATGGTCATGTTTACCAATTGTCAATAGTAGACCCTCTTTCTTTCAACTCTTCCATTCTTCTCTCTTGTCTACAAAAATTTGGGCAGCATCTCCTCCGTAAATACACCGTCCCGAGAATTATGGCTCGGCCCAAATATCAACAACAATACCCTAACAACAATATCCACAACATCAACAATCGACTAGAAACGCATTCTAGCGCAAATAGTCTCGTTTTCCAAATAATGCAACAACTTCCAATCTAACTTGCATTTTCAAATCAATGTCGATGTTTTCATATTCATTTGTCACTCAAGGTCATTCCAATACAATTCAAAGTCATTTCATATCATTCTTACAAAATATTCATAATTATGCAAAATGTACAAAATATGCAAACTTTCCACCCAACCATAATTCATCCAACACTTCTACATATTCAACATACATATTCACAACATATTTAAATCTTCCAATTTCATCAACCATAATCATAATTTACATCTTAACAATTTCATTTCCATAATATCACAAAATCATTCTAAAGTGACATAATCTTCTCTACATTCCAATTCAATACCAACTTGATTCATCAAACCTTTATTTATATCACAAAAACCACAACAACACAACTAGCAAACTAAATGGAATTTAATCCATCTCCTCCTCCTTCCATGCAATACACGGCCAACACACACACATCCATAACACACAAAGTTTCCATACTTTTCATTCATTTCTACATACTATAACATATATAACCTTCCATAACATACAAAGAATATGAAATTCTTACCTTTCTTCTTCAACTTCTTCACTTGACTAGAATACGGAAACGACGAAACCAAGGCTCAATCTTCCAAACCAACTACGTCAAGTTGTAAAGGGACCTTGAATTAGTAGGGAAACCACAAGAGAATAATTTTTGGATCAATATTTTTGGCTCCCTTTTTCCTCTCTTTGGCCGAATAGGCAAGTATGCTTCTTTTTCTCCTTCTTTCTTTCTTTCTTTCTCTCCAAATTCTCTAGAATTGTCATGAGAATTATGACTAATAAGTCATATATATATATTGCTACAAGCATGTGAGAAGCACATGCCTTTTCTCTCAATTTCTCTAGATTTTTCTTTCTTTTTTTTTTGAAATTAAAAGATGACTTAATTTGTCATCATTTTCATTCTTTTCTTTTTCCCTTTTTTTGTCACATGGCCAATATGGCCTCTTTGGAATTTTCATGAACCTTAGGTAAAATTCCCATTTTGCCCCTCGTCTTTTCTCAAAATTACCATTTTGCCCCTAACCTTCCACATTATTTCCGTTGGCCATTTTGCAAATTCCCCTTTTTACCCTTGGCCTTTCTCAATATTTCCATGCCACCAAGGTTCATAAATAATATTCCTAACAACTCGTACATTAAAATAATTCTTGAAGATGATCTTGTCCTTAGCTTTCCACGACTTTCTCGAATTATCCGAATGCAAGAAACACGGGATATAACAGATAGAGCCAAGTCATAGGAAATGAGATTCTCCGTACTAACCTTTAATTTCAGTAAAGGGATAACATCGACAGAAGGAAGCGATTGACGACATTGGAAGATACAAAGTACGCAGGTAAGCAAATGTACGGAAGACACATGTCGGCTAAGGCATTAACGTATGATTGAGATATGAAGTCCAAAAATTTTCAGAAAGAAAAAGTAAACAGGGAAGTGTAACAGGTGCAGATCGAATTGGACATACGAGGTAAATTCACCATTTTCATACTGTTATTGACACTGGGAGCCCTGTGTGGCCGTGATTCGATATGATATGTATATTTATATGTTATTACTTGAGGCATTGTTGGTATTTCACGTGCAGTTTTTAGATAGTAAGAAATATAGAGGAAACTCGGCCGAAATTTTCCGAAATAAAACAAGCATGGGGTATGTGTTTGCGATATGCCTTGAGAGGTTGTGTTAACAGTAAGAATATGATTTGACTAAGTTGCAAGTGTGGCCGACCTTGAAAAATAAACTAAGCTATTCGAATTGATAATAGAAATTAGGAGGTCGATATCGGCATGGTAAAGGAATTTGGAAAGAGGTTGCGATATTAAGAGATGATTTAGAAGAGACTAGTAAACTTCAATGAAGTATTATGTTAAGATACCAACTGAATTAGTAAATGGGGATAGATTATGACGAGTTCATAGCTAGAAGAAATAATAACATAATTAAGACAAGAGTACAGGGAAAGAATAGTGACGGATATAAATGTCGTACAAGACGGTTGTGATATTAAAGATAAGATCGACCGAAAAGGGCAAAAAGTTAAGAAGTGTGACGCTATAAGATTGGTTACGAACAGAATATTATGTGAATATAATAAGGAATGTTATGAAAATGAGAAAAGCCTAGCGAGGAAGCAACTAAAGGATATGACGTGATCCGTGCAATTAAAGTATGAGGGTGGACTAATGAAAAAAAAAAGGGGACTTATGAAGTTCTTTTATGGGGAAAGTATAGAATAGAAGCTACGAGATGACGGAAACGATAGCGAGCACAAAAAAAGAAGAAGGGATCAATTGGAAAGAAAGAGATAAAAAGGAAACGCGGGTAAGATAACAGCGCAGTAATAGGTGATGACATATGTAGCCGTGAATATGAGTGTTATCAGCGACGGAACTGTGAAAGACCAAATTATAGAGAGACGAACAACGAAGTAGAGGGAGTGATAGGAAATGACTGGCATAATAAGAACGTAAAGGAAAGTAGGGCTGAATGGGATATGACTTAAAAGTAAGAAAAGGATTATGTAGGAGTAATATTTTTCGAAAATGTAGTGATATTACGAACCTCCTCGTGCACAGAAAAGAAGGATAGGCATAGATTGGAGAAATGTGATAAGGGGATACTGAAGGAGGCACCCAGGATAGACATAATTAAATAAGTGTGAATATGGAAAGAAAAGGGAATACATAGTTATGAATGTAAGGGTGTAGTGCGACGACACGGAGATAAGATAAGGCTATTAGTGAGACGAACTTGGAGTGTTTGTGAGTGGGCTAGAAGCCTATGTTGGGCATACGAAGTGTAAAAGGCATAGAGGACAAAAGGGTACTACGTGCACAAGACTTCACCTCAAAAATAATGGGACCCCTAAGCGACAAAGACGGTAGGCTTAAGGAACCGGTGGTGCAATATAATCTCACCAAAAGAAACAGGTGACGTAGGTTGAGGAAAAAATACTACTTCAAGGGAACTTGGGACACTCATTGTTAGAACATGAGTGCCACCGGACGGAGAATTTGGAATAACTACGAGTATTAAATAATTATTGGGTCAAAGTAAGAGACCCTTTTTAATTCGGTGGGAGATGTGTTACGAGGGCATTTCGGAATCTGTTAAGACTTCAACTTACTCCAGATTATGTGCTGAAGGTCATGTGGAAAGGTCGACGCGGTCATATTGGCGTTAGAGCATCGAATTTCGTCAGAGTTCCAAAGTTAAACGTGCTGGAGTGGGAGCAATTTTAGGATGGGTGACCACCCCACGAAGTTCTTCTGGAAGTCTTGCAAATCCAGACGTAAGGAGAAAATGAGAAGCTAGGTTGATTTAAGGAAAATTAGAGTACGCAGCGGCGAAACCGCAAGAGGTCATGCGAATGAAGGCGGGCGAACCAAAAAAGAAAGAAGGTGCATCACAATTTTAGAAACAGGGTAAGTCGAATAGTGTTGGAAATATTTTGTGGATAAAATGGTAGCGATTATGTGCGTACGTATATGATATCCCTTATATGGCTATGTTGAAATCCCATCAATCGATGTTGAGACATATTGGAAGGCATTGACCAGATAGGGTAAGGAAATTCAGGTGGAAGAAAACAAAAATTGCATGACGTTATAAGGCAAGCCGATGTTGTTATCGCTATGGATTGAGCTTGGGAAGTTGCAAGATAATGATATTTGGGAAAAAAAGAAAATAAGTAGACGGTAGGTAAGGTGACCAAAATGTAAAAAAAAAAGGAGCGATAGAGTAAAGCACGACGCGAATTGGATAAGAATGTGAGGGTAGGCGTGTGAGAAAAATGGAGTGTGATAGTAAAGGACCAAAGAGGATTGTGTAGAATTGCAGGATAGACGTCAATAAGTGGAAAGAAAGAATAATGACCACAACGAAAAATCAGAAATAAAGGAAAGAAAGATTGGGCCGCGTAACGATTCTAAGAGATTTCCAACTCTAAAAAAAAATAAGTGACGCTGGCCATTGGACCGCAAGGAGTCAGTACAAGAGCATATTCAAGATCATTATCCAGTTAAGGGTTACGCAAAAAAAAAAAAAAAATTATATAAGAAGACTTCACCAAGCCCTCACACATATGATCTCAGGCAGAAGAGCTCAATTTACAGCTAACTTTTGGAGGTTACTCCATAAAGGATGGGATCACAGGTGAATCTCGATACAGTATGCCACTCTCAGACTGACGGACAGATGAAGTGTACTATTCAGACGCTAAGGAACATGTTGCGGCCTGCGTTATTGATTTTAGAGGCAGCCAATACAATCATTAGCCACTTGTGAGTTTGCATGTAACGACAACTGCCATTCTAACATCCAGATGGCCGTATAAAGTTTCGTGTGGCAGGTAGTGCAAGTCACCGATTAGCCGATTCGATGTGGGCGAAACTAAGTTAATTGGGCCAGTACGATCCGGTAAGTAGTCGACAAAGTGAAACTCATTCGGGAGCGGTTAGCAGCTCGGAGGCAACGAAGTCATATGCAGATACCGACGTCGACACCAGAGTTCCGAGGCCGACGATTGGGTATCCCTTTCGGGTTGTCACCCTTGAAGGGTGCTATGAGATCGACAAAGGAGAAGCTCGCTCGAGATATGTTGGATGTTGCTCATTGTCCGTAAGGTAGGCAAGACTGCCTATGAGTTAAACCAACCACCTAAACTAGAGGCGCGCGTCTAGTCCCCCACATGCCGATGTTTCGTAAAAGTATAGGCGACCACGCAGTATCTCCTACCGATGACATATCCAGCGGTTTAAAAGTCATCCTACGGGAAACAACCTATGGTTATACCGGATTGGCAGGTGAGAAGGTCGTGTGCTAAAGACATGGCTTCCGTTAAGACATCGTGGCGAAACAATAGCAGGAAAGAGATAAAGAGTATGTATCCCTATTTATTTCCTATATCTTCAGATCGTCTGAACTCGTTAACGGGTTATGTTGATTAATAAACGAACCGTATGTGACAGCTAAAAGAGACTCCCCCGAAATGCCTATAAAGCCCCGTAAGGCCAGTTTAACATTCGAGGACGAATGTTCTAAAGGGGGGGAGGATGTTATATCCCGTATTTTGTACGTGGGAACAATCCGAGCTAACTATGGAAAGTTAAGGACAAGATTATTCTGGGAGACGAAGTAGAGACTTTTAGTTGTTTTATAGGCATGAGTTGTGTATGATTTTATTGGCATGGAAGCATTAAGGAAACATTTGGGGTTGAATTTTATTTTTGGAAAGCATTTATTCATGAAAAAGGAACAAAAATAAAAATAAATATAAGTGGCCATGTGGCCGGCCACCTTGGGGTGGGCCATGGCCACATGGGATGGCCATAATATGAAAAATAAAAGATGACTTAGTCATCTTATTCTTCATCTTCCACACTTGAAGAGAAATCAAGAAACTTTGAGAAAGAGAGAAAGAGCCATACTACCATGGAGATGGAAAGTGAAGATCAAAGCTAGCCATCAAAAAAATTATTCTCTCCTAGGTTTTCCACTCTTTGGAAGGTGCTAGACAACATGAAGTAGTTGTTGAATCAAGAAAAGCCTTTGTTCTTGCAAAACTTTACCTTGGCCGAATGAAGAAGGGGAAGGAAGAAGGTGAGTTTTAATCCTCTTTTCATGTGTTATAGATGGTTTATGTGTGTTGTAGTATGCCAAAAGGGATGAAATTCATGAAAAATTTGCATGAGAAGTTGAAGCCGTGTGCATGGTATTTGGTAGATGTGTGTGTGTTGATGTGTTGGGGTGATGGACTAAGTTCTATGTAACATGCCTAGTTGTTGTTGTAGTGTGTTGGAATGGAAGAGAATCATCAATGTGTGTGTGTGTGGAGTTAGCCGAATATAAGTTAAGTTTTATAGCAAAGAATGAATTAACTTTCCTTAGTATTTTGGTTGTTGTCGTTGTGAATTTTATGTTGAAAAATGCAAGTTTAATGATTCAAATGGATGTTGTATGGTTATGGACTGATTTGGAAGTTAGTGTGCCTTTAATGTAATTTTTGTATGTATAAGAATGGCATTGTTAATGTGTGGATTAGTGGCGAAATTTATTAAATTGGGGGAGAAGAATGTGTGTTGGATTATTCTCGGGTTTGGAGGGGAATTCGGGTGAGTTGGAGTGATATTTGGGTTGTTTGAAATATTATGCGAATCGTTTAAAATGTTCTTGAATATTGTTTGTATGGATTCGGATTAGTATTTGAATGTATAAACGTTGATATTGGTTCGAATGTAAGTGGTTGAGTTGAATAAAAATGGAATGTCGTCAAAATATGTAGAAAAGAGTTATTGATGGTAGAATGTCTTTTGAATTAATTATTGATGTTGTTAGAATGGTTGTTGGTATTGTTGTTGAAGATTTAGCCGAGTTGTAATCTCGGATGTTGAATTTACTGGGGAGTGTTTTGCCCAAATTTTTGTAAATAAAGTGCTAGCCTAGAATTGGATTCCTAAGTGTGTATGACTAATGTTTGGCGTCTAATGATGTTATTGTAGCTTTTGGAGAAGCCAAGACGTAAGTTTGGATTAATTTAGGAAGCGAACGAGGTATGTGAGTTTACTCTTTCTTTCTTGTGGCATGTCTTAGTCGTAAGTAGATTGTGATACGAGCCTCGGGTGACTCCATTCTCAAGATCCGAGCTTGGGTGCGATTCTTGTTCGTCTCTTAATGTTGGTTCTTTTAATACAGTCGAATCATGATCTCAATGTTTTTATATGAGTTGATTTCAAATATTTCATAAAGACTTTTATTTCAAAACGGTTCCGTAACTACGAACGATCGTAACTTTCAAAGACGAGCTCGTATCGTTCCGAAACGTTCGTGGGAGACTCCCATAACGGATAAGGTCTCCAACTTTCATAAATGGACTCGATTGGTTTGATACTCATCCGTGGGCCCCGAGGTTTTCCTTTATGTAATGATAACGACTTTTGAAAAGATTTAGTGTAATGATCACCTTAACTCTCGAGCGGCGACTACTTATTTCTCTATCGAGTTATAATGACGATTATGCCCCTAAGTTCCATAAATTACTTCATATAGTTTAATATGTAATTATGAGCCCTAAAGTTCTATTGATATGTTCTCGAACGACGTACGAAATAAATTTGATTTGACTATCGTTTTGATTCTTAAATGATGTCTCGTTTTGGATATTTTATTGAGTCTTTGAAAGTGTTTTAAACTGCATATAGTTGCTCACGAATTTGCTCGTGCATTATGTTATTACATCCTTCACCGAGTCTCGGGCCGGTTATGTATCGTGCGTAATATGTTATTTTCCAGTGTGATGCTGTGTTACGGTTCACCGAGCTCCTCGCTAGAGGGCCGGATTCCGTTTATATTGGTGTAATGCTGTGTTATGGCGTTATGGTAGGCTATGATGTGTTATGGGGATATGTCGGGTACGTAGATATGAATCTTCCGTGATGTCGTGGCGTGGCGCCAACGACAAAGTGGGCGACCACCCCGTTCTAAGAGCCCTATGCATGATTTGTATTTTTATAAGTAAGCATTTTGATATTTTGAATATTGCATTTACTTTCCGTACTTCTAGTTTTGACTATGATCTTGTTTACTATATCTCATGCTTTGCATACTCGCATATTCCGCATCGACCCCCTTTTCTTCGGGTCGCGTTTCATGCCGCGCGGCAGTGCACAGTATTCATTTTGGTGATCCGCCGGCTAGGAGTTCCCCTTCGGCTACTTTGGAGCGCTCCCTTGTTCCGGAGCCTATACTCCGATTCGCATTCGTCATCAGGCATATGTGTATGTTTATTCACGGTACGCCGGGCCCCCGTCCCGTCATATGATTCTCGTTATTACTCTTAGAGGTCCGTAGACATATATGCGTGGGTATGGGTATTCACCGTTCGGTCGTGTCGCGTGATTTGTGATTTGACGTCTCCCTATACTATGATAGCCTTATCGGCTTATTTGTGGCATTATCTCTGGATTATGATAACGATATGTATATCCGTACATTTGTGATGTTTTGGGCGACGTTCCACTTTTCTCGTGAATATTTGTAATTTGTACACGGTATAAGCTACTTGTATGCTATTTCGGGTTAATGGGTGTGTACGGGTGCCCAGATCGGGCACTAGTCGAGGCCTACGGGGTTGGGTCGTGACAGTAAGCCACTTGGCCTACTCTGCGCACAATCTCATAAGGCCCAATGTATCGGGGACTCAACTTCCCCTTTTTGCCAAATCTCATAACGCCCTTCATTGGCGACACTTTCAAGAATACCCTATCTTTTACTTCGAACTCTAAGTCCCTTCGACGATTGTCTGCATAGGACTTTTGACGACTTTGGGCTGCTAATAACCGATCTTGTATGAGCTTAAATTTCTCTATGGCTTGCTGGACCAAGTCTGGCCCTATCAATTTAGTCTCTCCTACTTCAAACCACCCAATCGGGGATCTGCACTTTCGCCCATATAAAGCCTCGTACGGTGCTATTTGGATGCTAGAATGATAACTATTATTGTAAGCAAACTCAATGAGTGGGAAGTGATCATCCAATTACCTCCAAAATCTAACATACATGCACGTAACATATCCTCAAGAGTCTGAATGGTACGTTCGCCTTGTCCACCGCTCCTCCGTGGATGAAATGCCGTGCTAAGGCTCACATGAGTCCCCAAACCCTCTTGGAAGGACTTCAGTAATTAGCCGTAGACCGAGTTCCTCCGTTCGAGATAATAGATACCGAACACCATGAAGTCGCACTATCTTTAACATAGAGCGTTGCATAATCTTCTCACATACGTCGTTCGACGGTAAGAAATGAGCCGACTTCGCGAGTCTATCCACAATCACCCATATGGAATCATACTTACGTCGAGAATGGGGTAAGCTCGAATAAAGTCCATGTTAATTACTTCCCACTTCCAAGTTGGATTTCTAGCTTGCAACAATCCGCCCCTAGCTTTTTGGTGCTCGATTTTCACTTGTTGACAGTTGGGACACCGAGTTACAAATTCCGCTATATCTTTCTTCATCCCATTCCACTAGTACACAGACTTAAGACCATGATACATTTTTGTTGCTCCAGGGTGGACAGAATAACAGGAACAATGAGCTACGCTCAATATTTAGCGGCAAACCTCCACGGCAGAACACATACCGCTTCCGCATCGGAGAACTCCGTCTCTCGCAACCTCAAATTATGACTTCTCCTTCGATGGAGTGTATCTCCGTAATGTATTAGCAGCACGGGATCTTCGTATTGTCGCTCCTTCACTTCCACTACTAGCGACGAGATTGCGAGTTCGAATGGTAGTTCCCTACTACCCGAGTCCACTACTCGGACTCTAGACTAGCTAACACTGAGCTCACGATTCATTTATCTTTTCTCTCGGTTGTACATCACACAAACTTCCTATAGATATCGTGGCTAAGAGCATCGCCCACAACATTTGCCTTTCCAGGGTGATATAAAATATCAACATCATAATCTTTTAACAATTCCAACCATCGTCGTTACCGCAAATCAACTCTTTTACGCTTGAAGATATACTGAAGGCTCTTATGGTCTGTGTAAATATCCACATGGACACCATATAAATAATGTCTCCACATCTTTAATGCATGAATCACTGCAGCCAATTCAAGATCATGGGTTGGGTAATTCTTTTCATGTTTTCGTAATTGCCTTGAAGCATACGCAATCACCTTGCCATATTGCATCTGTTATACCTCACATTTTGTACGTTGAGATATTCCGAGTGAGTGGCGGAAAGTTAACGACGGGGCTATTTTAGAACTTTGTTTTAAGGTACAAGTCGTTTGTGATTTTATTGAATGGAAATGTTAAAGAAAATTTGGGGTTAAAAATGAATTTTGGAAAGTTAAAAGTTCATGAAATTAAAGGCCAAGGTATGTAAAGCTCACCTTTCTTTCTTTGGCATCTCTTAGTTAAAGTAGGCTATGATATGGTCCCCGAGGTAATTCTACTCCTCTGATCCGAGCATGTTTATAATCCTTATTTGCTTCTTGGTATCCGCATTCATAATGTAGTCAAATTATGATTCTTATGCCTTTTGGATGATTAAATATGAATGAGCATAAAAGATTATATTCATAAAAGAGCCTGAAACTACGAATGTCCGTAACTTTCGTAAAAAGAACCGGATGGCCTTGAAACCTTCGTAGGGAGTTTTGTAACATATAGTGACCTTAAATTCCCAGAGGCGGGCTCGGATCGGTTTGATGCTTGTCAGGTGGGCCGCAAGACGTTCTTTTGTATAGTTTTGACACCTTGTTAAAAAGAACCTAATGTAGTTAACAATCCGATCCCGGATGTGATTACTATTTCTCATTAAGTACGAAATAAGAAACCGTATATATATGATTCCGATGCGTAACTACGATGACTAAAGTTCTATTTGACAAGCCACAGTAACATTTGACGAAAACCGGATTTGACTATGACTATTGGCTGAGCTTTAAAATGATAGTCCGTTTTGATTGTTCTATGGAATCTGTGAAATGTACGAACTAAGAATCTGTATGTATATGATTTGATACGTAACTCTGATTGCTAAGTTATATTTGATATGTTCCGAACAACATTCGAAAGAAATCTGATTTGGCTATTGTTTGTATTCTAGAATAATAGTCTCTTTTGATTGTTCTGTCAAGTCTGTGTATATGTTTGGAGATGCGTATAGATCACCCGATTCTGCTCGTGCATGATATTGTTATTTCCTTCGCCGAGTCCCGGGCCGGTACTATCGTGCGCATAATGCGAAGTGAGGAGCTTCCGAAGTATGATGAGCGACTATTATTATGGTGTTATGATGTGTCCCATGCCGAGCCCCTTTTGGCTGGGTACCGTGGTTATATGATATGATGTGTGACGGAGATGCAGGAGATCTGAAAACTTCCGAAGTATGATGATTTGTGGCGCCCAAGGCAGGAGGGGCGACCACGTTCCGTCCGCCGGGTCCATATGGGCCGCATAGGGTATGATATGATAATCTGATGACCCGATGATGTGTGGACTTGATAATGTGATGATCTGATAATGTAATGAGTCTGTTCTGATGATATGATAATCCGATGCTATGATAATCTGATGATGTGATAATTTGATGATCTGATAATTCTGTGTAATGTGATGATATGACCACGTAAGGATTCTGTTTACCGAGTCCCTCACTGGAGGGCCGGGACACGCCTAAGTTATATGTATACCTATTCTGAAATATGATCTATTGATTTCGGAGCCGGTGGTGGGGCAAACCCAGTGGCGAGGCAAAATTCCGCACTGGTTTAGGCGAATCCCACATTGGTTTAGGCGAATCCCACATCGGTTAATGTCAGCTACTACGATATGTTTTACTTTCCAAAAGAATATGAAACAGAAAGGGTTTTTTTTTTCAAAGAAAGCTAAGTATTTTGAACATTCCGATTATTATATCTGTCTTCTGTACCCTTTATGCACTATTTGTATTACAGAGGTATGTACATCGGTATTCTGACTATTATGTACATTTTCTGTACTCCTCATTTCGGATATGATCTCGTTTTCTGTATTCTATGCTTTACATACTCAGTACATATTCCGTACTGACCCCCTTTCTTCGGGGGCTGCGTTTCATGCCGCGGTACACCTGAGTGAGTCTGAAGACACTAGCGAAGATGTTTCGGCGGGATTGGCGAGCTCCATTTTCTCCGGAGTGCTGCCGAGTCAGCGTACATGTGTGTTATGGTATCTGATTATGTTAGAGACTTTGCAGACAGAGTCGTGTGTATAAGACGTCAGTTCTGAGCGGCTCTATAAGCCGTCGGTTGTTACACATGATATTACAGATTTTGTACGGTTGCAAGTTTCGCTTGATTTGAAAAAGCTATAAAGTATGTTCATTTTTTTAAAATATTTTTCATTATGTATTTATAATCTGGTCGAGGGCCCAGTACGAATACGAGTATTATGATTGTAAGAGGGTTCGCTCGGCCCTAGATAAGGGTCGGGTGCCCATCACACTCTATCAGAAATTGGGGTGTGGCAAATTGGTATCAGAGCGGTTCGTCCTAGGGGTTGTCTGCAAAGTCATGTCCGGTAGAGTCCTGTTTATGGTGTGAAGCCGGCCACATTTATAAACAGGAGGCTACGGGACGTCTAGGATGGTTACTCTTCTTTCGCCTCTTAGATCGTGCTATAGAGCCAAGTCATAGGAAATAAGATTCCGAATACTAACCTCTGATTTCGGCAGAAAAATGGCGTTGACAGACGGAAGCGACTAGCGGTATTGAAAGTTACCAAGCACGCAGGTAAGTAAAGGTATGAAAATTATATGTCAAGTATGGTATTGGCATACGATTGAAAGGCAAAGTTGAAAACCGAAAAGGAAGGTAAGCAAGAAAGTGTGACACGTGTAGCCGCGTCGAGCATATGAGGTAAATCTAATATTTTCGGACTTTTGTGAATATCGAGAGCCCTGTGTGGCTATGATACGATATAATATGATATGATATGTATATATGATGATGGACCTATGAGGCACTGTTGGTATTTCCTGCGTGCAGGTTTTGGGAATAGTAAGAAATACAGAGGAAACTCTGCCGAAATTTTTCTGGAAATAATGCGAAAATGAGATGTAAGTTTGGAACATGTTTGAAAAAGTTCGTGTCAATAGTAATGATGAGATTTGACTGAGCTGTCAGTATGGCTGCCCTCTAGGAATAAGTTAACCAAGGAATGGGCGATAATAGTAAATAGGAGGCCGACGAGGATATGGTAATGAGGAATTTGGAATGGACTGGTGATGTTAAGAGATGACTTGTGACTTTAAGAGATGACTTTGAAAAGACTGGTAGGTTTGGATAAAGTGATATGACTAAGACGAGGGTACGGAGGAAAAAGGATTGTGACGAATGGGAATGTGTTAATAAGACAATTGTCGGGATGTGTCGTGAGGGCGTTTTGGGAATATGATAAAATTTCGACGTACTCAATATTATGTGTAGAAGGTCGTGCAGAGAGAAAGACGCAGTCAGGAAAGCGTTAAAGCGTCGTATTCCATCAAAGTTTCAAAGTTAAGCGTGCTGGAGTGAGGGAAATTTCAGGATGGGTGACCCCCCTGGGAAGTATTTTGAAAATTTTATGAAATTTAGATATAAGGAGTAAAGGAGAAGTTGGAGTAACCTAAGGGGAATTAGAGTATGCAGGGTGACCAAAAACCATAAAAAGTCGCATAGGACGGGCGGATCAAGTCGGTAAAGAAGAGGAGTTAATGGAAAGAAGGAAAAAGAAGGAAGCGACACAACGGTATAGTAATAGGTCAAGACGTGTGTAACGGGGGACACGAGTGCTATAAGTGACGGGACAGTGAAAGGCTAAGTTATGCAAAGACGAGGAACAAGGCGGAATGAATGCTAAAAAATGACTGGGATGATACGGATAAAATGTGAACGAACAGAATACGTTTTGGAAATGAGAAAAGGACTATGTAAGAGTAGTGTGTTACGACACGGAGGTAGCATAAGATTTCTCGTATGCGTAAGAAAAAGATGAATGGATAATGGTATAAGCATACCCCTAAAGGGGGGAAAGCGGGTGAGAGAAATGCAAGAGTGGGATAAGAACAGTTGATACGATAGTGTGTTTGGTATGGACGTCTGGGCTACCAATGAGGCCCCTCCTCACTGAAGTAAGTTAGTAAGATCGGAAAACCAACAATAAGTGTATAAGAGTCAGGATGGTGTTTGAGGCAATGTGAGAAGTCTGCAAAAACTTCGAATGACAGGACACTAGAAAATGGAGGTGTATGAAGAAAAAGAGTATGACAAGAGAATGGTATTGGATAGCCTAAGAGATAGTATGAAGGACAACAGTAGCTATAAAAAGGGAGCTCCCCCGAGGTGCTTATGAGACCCCGTAAGACTAGTTGAACATTCGAGGACGAATGTTCAAAATGGGGGAAAGATGTTATACCTCGCATTTTGTACGTTGAGATATTCCGAGTGAGTGGTGGAAAGTTAACGACGGGGCTATTTTAGAACTTTGTTTTAAGGTACAAGTCGTTTGTGATTTTATTGAATGGAAATGTTAAAGAAAATTTGGCGTTAAATGTTACACCTCGCATTTTCGTACATTTGAATATTCCGAGTTAATGTCGGGAAGTTAAGGACAAGATTAAATTTTTTTTTTTAGAATGCGTAAAGTTGTTTATTCATCCTTTGTACTGGAATGGCGCGTTAAGGATAAATTCGGAATAAGGAAGAATTGGAGGCCAAAAGTTGGAAAGAAATAATTTCATGGAATAGCCAAATGGCCAATGTGGCCGTGTGGCTATGAGTGGGTCCCACCCACATGTTGGTCAATATTTTCATGCCAAGGAATGGCACATGTGTATATTACATATTTGAGAGAATTGTATATATGTGCAAAGCTTACCATGCAAGACTTATGTATTTTGTCATGACTTGGAAATTTCTAGAAAATTAAAGAAAAATTGAAGAAAGGAATTGGAAAAAAAAAAAGAAGCCAACCGGCCATGTGCTACAATATATATATATATCTATATATGATGACTAAGTAAGATATTAAGTCATCATTTTCATTCAAGGAAAAATCAAGAAACTTGGAGAGAAAAGAAGAAAGAACAAGAGAGAGAGAGCACGGCCACAAGGGCGGCGAACTGCTCTCTATGCAGTTGATCATGGAGAAATTATTTTCTCCTTGTCTCTCCACTAATTAGAAGACCCTCGTCGACGTGGAGTGGTTGTTGAAGGAAGAAAACCACCCGTTTTTATGGAGCTTGTGTTAGCCGAGAATAAGGAAGAGGCATGGAAAGGTATGGTTCAATTCTTTCTTGCATGTTTATAAATGTTTTGGACGTGTGATTATGTATGGAAATGGGTGGAACTCATGAAAGATAGCATGTTTGTGTGTGTGGCCGTGTGTGGTAGTGATTGTGTACAAGGAGTGAATTGAATCTAATTGGTATTCTAGTTGTTGTTATGGATGGTTTGTATGCGTTATGATGTGTAGAAATGGATGAAATTCATAAAGTTGTGTGTGTGAGTATGTTGGCCGAAGGGAGGCTGCCTTGTGAAGGAAAAAGGAATCAAATTTATTTAATGTTCTTGGTTATTGTTGTTGAGAATTATATGATGAAAATGAATGTTTGATGATTTATGTTGAAGTTGAAATTATGTGGGCTGAATCGGAACCTAATGTAATTTCAATATGTTTTCTTGAAGGTTATGGAAATGATCTTGCTAGCATATGAGATTGTTGGTATAGTTTATGAAATTGAAAGAAAGAAGTGTATCGTTGATGTTCTAATGTAGTTGAAGGGTTTCGGAAAATTAGTCTATGGTTTGGGTTGTTTGAAATATTATATGGAATGCTTGAAATGTTCTTAAATCATGTTTGAATGGCCTGGAATAATATTTAAACGAATGATCATTGGTGTTAGTTGGAAGGCATGAAGGTTACTAGAATTGAATATTGAAGTGTTGATTGAAATGGTTAGTATAATTGTTGGTAATGTTGTTAGTTTGGCCGGGTTGTATTCCCGGGTTTGTTGTTGTTGAAATTGGCCAAGTCGAACTTGGTGGGACGGTATATTTACGGGAGATGTCTTCTGCCGAAATTTCGGCGAGCAAAGTGTTACTTTAAAGAATCAACTTCCAAAGGCACTAATCAAGTTTTGGTAAACATGACCAATTTGTAGATTTTGATGGATTTGGAACGTGAATTTGGAGGAGCGTAAGAGGCAGAAAAAGGTATGTAAGGCTTCACTTTCTTTCTATGGCATGTCTTAGATGTAATAGGCTTGAATACGTGCCTCGGGGACAATCCCCTTCCTAGAAATCCGAGATTGAAATTAGTTACTATTCATTCAGTAAAATTGAATTAAATGTTCATGAATAGTTGAAAGAAAGGTCTAAACACCTAGAACTTGCACGAATAAGATCTGTACGCCCTAAGTCTCTCATAAGTCTTGTCATGAAATGTATTATACGTAAACTGTATACGCCACCTCACTTGACTCGAGGTGGGCCCACTATTCCCTAATTTCCTCCTATGGCTCCCTTCGGTTAGTTTCAATATTGCAGTTAAAGGAAACTTGTGGATATTATTCCGACTACTAAATAAAAGTTGTTTTAACTAAACCCTCGACCCCAAGGGATGATTTCCTTTACTAAAAGTTTTCAAGTGTTTTCCAAAATATACATTTTTCTTTAAAAACTAAGTTTTACAATATTGCTAGTTTTTATGACCTAAACAACGACTATAATCCTATGATGACTATGAATCTATGTTGCCTATGATCCTACGATGACTATGAGGGCTATGATTCTATGATATCTATGATTCTATGATATCTATGATTCTATGATGTCTATGATTCTATGGGAACTATGATTCTATGGGGACTATGATTCTATGAGGGCTACGGTTCTATGATAACTATGATTCTATGATGACAACGATGATGCCAGATATGCTATGTCTATGACCCGATATGCTATGACATGTTCTATGTTGATGGTCTCGCCTTATGATTATCGTTCCTTCAAGGTGAGACAAAGCGACCATGATTATTCCATAATGCGATCGGAGGTTTCCGACCTTATGTCACTCCGATAAGTACATGATTTCTTTGGGCTCTCTTGCATGCTAAATATGAACAAGGGTTGGGGGGATGGGAACTATGTATACTTGGGAATTGGGAAGGAACTATGTTTCATTGCCACTACGGTCGGTGGCTTATCATCCCGGACGCGGGATGCCCCGACGGGGATTTATGGCGAGCCGGGAGTATTCGGCGCTATGTGGGCGAGCCGCCTCGTGCGGTACTATGACCCCGATATGACCAAGTAAGCATGCATGGCATCCGCCCCGGGGGCACTCATATGCACAAAAGTTACTCGTTATCCTATGTTACGTTCTATGTTTCTATGCGGTTATATGATTCCTATGTACGAGTCACGACTTGACATGATATGTTCTATGTTTCTACGCGGTTATTGTTCATGTACATATTTCTTACTATGATACTATTCATGCCTTACATACTCAGTACATTGTTCGTACTGACCCCTCTTCTTCGGGGGCTGCGTTTCATGCCGCGCAGGTACACCCAGGTGATCAGACGCTATTATAGACGATGTTCCAGCGGAGTTGGCATCTCCATTTGCTCTAGAGGGGTGCCGAGTCAGATTACATGTACTATGCAGTTGTTCAAAGTTAGAGACTTTGCAGACAGAGTCGTGGGTCTAAGGTGTCAGCCTTAAAAGAGTTCTACTGGTTGATGCGTCTTATTATACGGAGCCCTCATGTTTTCAAACTGTATTTACCTTGAGAAATGACGAAAAGATATTTGAAAAAAAAAATTGCTATGTATTTTACTTTATATCGCCTTAAGAGTCCAAAGGGTTCATATGTGTAATAAGAGTTAGCGGGTTCGCTCGGCTCCAGTTACGGGGTCGGGTGCCCATCACACCCTAATGAGATCGGGGTGTGACATTAAAAATGAATTTTGGAAAGTTAAAAGTTCATGAAATTAAAGGCCAAGGTATGTAAAGCTCACCTTTCTTTCTTTGGCATGGCTTAGTTAAAGTAGGCTATGATATGGTCCCCGAGGTAATTCTACTCCTCCGATCCAAGCATGTTTATAATCCTTATTTTCTTCTTGGTATCCGCATTCATAATGTAGTCAAATTATGATTCTTATGTGTTATAGCCCGTACTTTGTACGTTCGGATGCTGCGAGACAATGGCGAGAAGTTAAGGACAAGACTATGTCCTAAAATAATTTTAGGATGCGAGTTGTTAGGAATATTAATTGTGGACAATGGTAGTGTGGAAAATATTGAGAAAGGCTAAGGGCAAGAAGAGAATTCGGAAAATGGGCCGTGGAAATAATGCGGAAGGTTAGGGACAAAATGGTAATATTGAGAAAAGTCGAGGGGTAAAATGGTAATTTCACAAAGGTTCAAGAAAATTCTTGAAGGGCCAAAGTGTGCAAAAGAAGACACTTGGTCATCTTTGACCAAGTAAGAAAAAGAAAAGAAAATTCAAGAAAAAGGAGGAAAAATCTAGAAAGGGAAGAAAGGGAACATGTGACCAAAATTGAAGGACTAAGATACAAATATGGAAAAATGAGGGAATAAGTATATATATAAGAGAGGAGTTCATTCTTTTAATTCAAGAAACTAGAGAAAAAAAAAAGAAAGGAGAGGAAGAGCAAGAGAGGTATTCGGCCAAGAGGGGGTAATTTTGCCCCCTTGAAATCTTGTTCCAAAAATTAATTTCTTCATGTATTTCTACTAATTCAAGGGCCCTCTACAACGTGGTATGGTTGTTTCGGAAGAAAGGGTATTCGTTTCATCGTTCCCGCATCTTGGTCAAGTGAAGAAGTTGAAGGAAAAAGGTAAGGTTTAATCCCTTCTCTTGTGTTATGGATGGTCTATGAATATTGTTGAGTGTTGTAGCATGTGGAAATAAATGAAATTCATGAAGTATGCATGTACATGGTATGGCCGAATGGAGTAGTTGTTTGTGTAGAAATGATGGATTAATTCTATGTAGAATGTTAGTTGTTGATTGAAATGTATAGAAATGGATGGAAATGCATGAAATTTTATGGAAGTGTGCATGTAGTGTTGTGGCCGTGGGGTATGGTGTAGTGTAGGAGAAAATGAATCAATTCTATTTAATATGTTGATTGTTGTCGTTGTGGATTCCATGATGTAAAATGAAGGTTTGGTGGCTTGAAATGGATTTGAAGTCGTATGTGCATGGTTGAAGAATCTAGTATGACATTAGCATGATTCCTTGTAATTACATGAATAATATTGTTAATGTGTGGTTGTTATATTTTACGAATATGGAAGAAAGGTAACGTGTTGCTAATGCTTTTATGGAAGTTGGAAGATTCCGGGTAGCATTGGATTATTATGAATATTGTGGTATTGTTGTTGATAATGTGGCCGGTAGTTCCATT
The DNA here is from genome assembly GCF_029784015.1 of Lycium ferocissimum. Lineage (NCBI taxonomy): Eukaryota > Viridiplantae > Streptophyta > Magnoliopsida > Solanales > Solanaceae > Lycium > Lycium ferocissimum. The sequence continues at coordinate 19,436 of NW_026726016.1, forward strand.
CTCGGGTTTGTTGTTGTTGAAGTTGGCCAAGTTGAACTTGGTGGGATGGTACATTTACGGGGAGGTGCTTTGTAAATTTCGGCGGACAAAGTGTTACTTTAAAGAATCAACTTCCAAAGGCACTAATCAAGTTTTGGTAAACATGACCAATTTGTAGAATTTGGCGGATTTGCAACTTGGATTTGGAGAAGCGAGAAGGAGCGGAAAGAGGTATGTAAGACCTTACTTTCTTTCTTTGGCATGTCCTAGACGTATAGGCTTGATTTCGCGCCTCGGGGACTTCCCTAACTCTAGAAATTCGAGATTGAAAACTAGCTACTATTCGTTCAAAGGCATTGAACCAAAAGTGCTTGAATAATGAAAGAAAGGTCGAAAAACCCTAGGACTTGCAAGAATACGACCCGATCATCCTAAGACTTCCATAAGCAACATTATGAAACGTATTATACGTAAATTGTGTACGCCGCCTCATTCGACCGAGGCGGGCCCACTATTCCCAAATTCCTTCTTATTGTTACATTAAGCTTATTTCTATGCTATAGCTAATAAAAGTTTTGGTTATCGTTTCTACTATCAAATTAGTAGTTGTTTTAACTAAACCTATGACCCCAACGCATGATTTTCTTTCCAAAAAGTTTACAAGGGTTTTACAAAATACTCATTTTCCTTCAAAAACCAAGTTTTATAATATTAAAAGTCCTACTAACTAAAACGACGACCATAGTTCTAGGATGATAATAATGAATCCAGGAATAAGAGAAGGTATATAACGATAATAGTCAAGGCTATGTTTTTCAATGGCTATGACGATGTCAAAGAAAATGAGAATGGTGCTATGATAACTATGACGAGGATGATCTCGTGTCTAAAGGTTCCAAAGTACATGAAATGCTATACTATGATTCTATTCCATGCTTATTCATAATGTTGACCTCCATTGATTGTCTCGCCTTACTACTAGTTCCTTCAAGGTGAGATAAAGCTCCCATGGTTATTTCATAATAGAATCGGAGGTTACCGACCTTACGTCACTCCGATAGCGTTATAGCTTTTCCTTGGGCTCCCATGCATGCTGTTTAATTGTTTATATGGTAATGTATATAATACACGGTATTGATGAATGTATATGTATACACTGTATATGTGGGGAATGGGGAGGGCAACCGTGTCCACCGATTCGGTGGCTTATCATCCCGGACGCGGATGCCCGGACGCGGGATTTATGGGAGAGCCGTACGCGGCGTCTGTTCTGTGCTATATATATATAATATGATATACTTGGGACACTGTTGGGGAGGGGGTTGGGAGAGCCGATGAATTCGGCGTACCGCAAGTAAAAGTACCGTTTTACGAAAAGTATCCGTTTCCTATGTCAAAAACAAGAAACACCGTGTTCAGAATAAGAAAAAGAAAAGCTAAGCGTGCATGGCCTCCGCCCTGAGTGGCACTCACACGTACAGGTTGCTCCTCTATACTGTGGTACTGTCTATGCTTCCATATAGTTTGTTACATCCCGCATTTCGCACGTCGGAATATTTTTAAGTTGGTTGCGAAGAATTATGGACAAGGTTATCTCTCGACTTTGTTTTACGACAAATGGTTTATGATTTTGTTGGAAGGAAGCATTAAGGAAAAGATTTGGGACCAAGAGTGCATTATGGAATTTTTTTAGAAATTTCATGAAATGAGAAAAGAGGTGGAGTGGGCCATATGGCCACATGTGCATTATATATGGTAAGTATAAGATGATAATTAAATCATCTTTATCAATTTCATGCAAGAAAATTCTAGAAAAATAAAAGAAAGAAGAAGGAGAAAAAAACGTCCAAAGGAGGGACATGTGGCACCCTTGGTATGGTTTGTGTATCAATATATATATATATGTATAAGTGATGAAATAAGACACAATTCATCATTTTAATTCAAGAAACTTGGAGAGAATAGAAGAAAGAACAAGATGGAGAGAAGAGAGGAAGGGTTCGGCTGAAGGGGCTGGCCGAACCAGCCCCCTTGAGGTGATCATGGAGAATTTCTTTCTTCATGTTTTCCTACTAATTAGAAGGCCCTCGTCGACGTGGAATAATTGTTGAAGCAAGAAAAACACTCTCCCTTGCCATGACTACTCCTAGCCGAGAGAAAGAGTAGAAGAGAAGAGGTGAGATTCAATCTTCTTTCAACGTTTTATAGGTGTATATATGCATGTTGTGGTATGTAGAAATGAATGAAGTTCTTGAAGCTATGGAATATGTAGTGGCCGTGAGCATGCTTGTTGGTAAAGGCATGTTGAACAAATTTTATTTAGTGTTTGGTTAGTATTGTTGTGACGTTTTGAGCATGTCGTAATGTGTAGAGAATGAATAAAAGTCATGAGATTGTGTATGTTGGAGTTGGCCGTGTAAGGGGCTGTTTTCGGTGGAGCTTGGTGAAGTAATTTAATGTAGCAATTTGGTTGTTGTTTGTTGTGGATTATGTGATAAAAATAAAGGTTGATGATCCAAATTGAAGTTTCAATGGTTGTAGGTCGTTTTGAAAGTTAATATGACTCTAATGTGTCCTCTTATATTTATGAAGCTAATATGGAAAAGAATGGAATTGTTGACGTAGTATGAGAATTGGAAAGAAAGAAATGCATTATTGTTGTATTCATTAAGTTGGAAGATTTCGGATCATATAGCATATTGTTGGATTGTCTTGAAATATTGCGCGAATTGCTTAGAATGCGTTATGAATTGATTATGGATGTTGTCATTGTGATTGTTGGTTTGGTTATTGTTGATTTGGGCCGAGCCATAATTCTCGACGGTGTATTTACGGAGGAGATGCTGCCCAAATTTTTGTAAACAAATGAAGAATGGAAGATTTGAAAGCAAAAGTCTACTATTGACAATTGGTAAACATGACCATTTGCAAATTAAGGGGCGAAACGGGATTCGAGATCGAACGAGCATAAGACGCCCGAAAGGTATGTGAAGCTATCCCTCTCCTTCCTTTGGCATGTCCTAGGTATACTAGGCTTGAATTTGAGTCTCGGGGTTATTCTGTTCATCGAAAGTCGATTCTGAAATGGAGCACTATTCATTCAGTGCGATTGAACTTGAATCTTTATATTTTGTTGGGAAAATGTTCAAACGTCCGTAACTTGCAGGAATGTGATCGAATTGTCTTGAAACTTCATAGATGCCTCCATTAAGTGATATTTTATAAAACCTTTCAAAACCACTCCGAAGGAGTGTGATATTTTATAAAACTTTCCAAAACCACTCCGAAGGGGGGTGTGATATATTATTTTCTAAAGCTTTCTTAAAACCACTCCGGGGGGTGTGATATATTATTTTCTAAGGCTTTTCTAAAACCACTCCGAAGGGGTGCGTACAAAACCACTCCGGGGAGTGTGATATTTTATAAAACTTTTTAAAAAACCACTCCGGGCGGGGTGCGATATTTTATTATTATTACTATTATTAATATGCCCGGGGCTAGGATTAGTATTATGTCGCGAGTGGCATGCCCGATGGGGCCGGGATAGCCGTATGCCGCGAGTGACATGCCCGAAGGGGCTAGGATGCCGGGACCGCATGTCCGACGGGGCCGGGATAGACGTATGTCGGACCGGCATGCCCGAAGGGGCCATCATTGTACGTCGGGGCCAGCATGTCCGATGGGGCCAGGATAGACGTATGCTGGACCGGCGCACCCGAAGGGGATTAATATTATTACTATTATTATTATTATTATTATTATTATTATTATTATTATTATCATCATTATCATTATGCCGGAAGCGGCAATGCCCGAAGGGGCCACCATTATTGTTGTTAGGCCGGAAGCGGCCGTCCGGAAGGGACTATTTTATTTACATATTTAATTCATGTCGTGTAACCTAAACTTGCTTTCTCGTTGTATTTTCTGATTTACGCTTCGCACTTTACATACTCGCATATTCCGTACCGACCTCCTTCTTCGGGGGCTGCGTTTCATGCCACGCGGTACACCTGCATGAAGCAAAGACTTGCTAGAAGTTGTCCCCGCGGATTGGCGAGCTCCACCTCGGTTCGGAGTGTTGCCGAGTCAAAGTGTTCGTGTCATGGTTTTCGGCATATGTTAGAGACTTTGCGGACGGTGTCCCGTGGATAGTGTGTCGGGAAGTGCGAATAGATTGTAAATGTTAAAAGAGTTTGTATTTCCGGATAACGATTGTTGTTTGAAAAGTTTCACGTTTTAAGAAATTTTCGAAATGGCAGGTTTTATTATGCGAATGTTTAAGGGTTCGCTCGACTCTGAGGAGAGTCGGGTGCCCATCACACCCTAGTGAGGTCGGGGTGTGACATAGTTATTACTCTGCACAGGTTACCGTCTTACACATGATCTATCTCATATGTACAGCTTTTACCATGTTATTACCGTTCATGTCTTACATACTCGACATTGCTCGTGACCCCTCTTCTTCTGGGGCCGCGTTCATGCCACGCGGTACACCGGACGGATAGAAGCCGGATAGAAGATGTTCCAAAGCTTGGCAAGCTCCATTTGGCCCGGAGTGTAGCCGAGTCATAGCACACGTGCCGGGATTCCGATTACGGGTTAGAGACTTTGCGAGACGAGTCGTGGGTTCCGGAGTCGGATTGTATCATGACACGAGTTATATATCGATTACATGTTTTATTTGACTTAAAAGCAACAAAGGAGTATTTCAGTCATCTGTTTATGTTTACTTGTCTTAAAGGTTTTCAAAAAAAAAATTTACGTAGTAAGGATCAGCGGGTTCGCTCGGCTCCGGTCACGGGGTCGGGTGCCCATCACACCCTGATCAAGATCGGGGTGTGACATTATGCCTTTTGGATGATTAAATATGAATGAGCATAAAAGATTATATTCATAAAAGAGCCTGAAACTACGAATGTCCGTAACTTTCGTAAAAAGAACCGGATGGCCTTGAAACCTTCGTAGGAAGTTTTGTAATGTATAATGACCTTAAATTTCCAGAGGCGGGCTCGGATCGGTTTGATGCTTGTCCGTGGGCCCGCAAGACGTTCTTTTGTATAGTTTTGACACCTTGTTAAAAAGAACCTAATGTGGTTAACAATCCGATCCCCGGATGTGATTACTTATTTCTCTGTTAAGTCTGAAATAAGAAACTGTATATATATGATTCCGATGCGTAACTACGATGACTAAAGTTCTATTTGACAAGCCACGAGTAACATTTGACAGAAACTGGGTTTGACTATGACTATTGGCTGAGCTTTAAAATGATAGTCCGTTTTGATTGTTCTATGGAATGCGGAAAATGTACGAACTGAGAATCCGTATGTATATGATTTGATACGTAACTCTGATTGCTAAGTTATATTTGATATGTTCCGAACAACATTCGAAAGAAATCTGATTTGGCTATTGTTTGTATTCTGGAATAATAGTCTATTTTGATTGTTCTATCAAGTCTGTGTATATGTTTGGAGATGCGTATAGATCACCCTGTCACACCCCGACTTTGCTAGGGTGTGATGGGCACCCGACCCCGTGTACGGAGCCGAGCGAACCCGCTAACTCTTATTACACATGTGAACTCTTTGGATTCTTAAGACAAAATGAAGTAAAATACATAGTAATTTTTTTCTTTTTTGAAAATCTTTTCGTCATTTCTCAAAGTAAATACAGTTTGAAAACATGAGGTCTCTGTATAATAAAACACGTCAACCGTGAAACTCTTTTTAAGGCGGACACCTTAGACCCACGACTGCACACATGCGCAAAGTCTCTATCCGTAATCAGATATCATAGCACGTGTGCGCCGACTCGGCTACACTCCCGAGCAAACGGAGTTCGCCAACTTCGGCCGAAACATCTTCGTGCTAACTTTGCGTCGTCGGGTGTACAACGCGGCACGAAACGCGGCCCCGAAGAAAAGGGGTCAGTACGAACAATGTACTGAGTATGTAAGGCATGAATGATAACATAGTAAGAAATATATATACATGAACAATAACCGCATAGAAACATAGAACATGTCATGTCAAGCTGTGACCTGTACATAGGAATCATATGCTGCATAGAGAACATAGAACATATCATAGGATAGCAGAGTAACCTTTGTGCATATGAATGCCCGGGGGCGGATGCCATGCATGCTTACTTGGTCATATCGGTCATAGTACCGCACGAGGCGGCTCGCCCACATAGCGCGAGAATACTCCGGCTACGCCATAAATCCCGCGTCCGGGCATCCCGCGTCCGGATGATAAGCCACCGACCCGTGTGGCAATGAAACATAGTTCCTTCCCAATTTCCAAGTATTCAAGTATCCCATCCCCCCAACCCATGTTCATATTTAGCATGCAAGAGAGCCCAAGGAAATCATGTACTTATCGGAGTGACGTAAGGTCGGAACCTCCGATCGCATTATGAAGTAATCATGGTCGCTTTGTCTCACCTTGAAGGAACGATAATCATAAGGCGAGACTATCAACATAGAACATGTCATAGCACATCGGGTCATAGACATAGCATATCATATCATAGAATCATAGTCATCATAGAGTCATAGTCATCATAGTATCATAGTCCCCATAGAATCATAGACATCATAGAATCGTAGCCATCGTAGAATCATAGCCATCATAGTCGTCATAGGATCATAGTCATCATAGGATTATAGTCGTTGTTTAAGTCATAAAAACTGGCAATATTGTAAAACTTAGTTTTTAAAGAAAAATGTATATTTTGGAAAACACTTGTAAACTTTTAGTGAAGAAAGTCATACTTAGTTTTTAAAGAAAAATGTATATTTTAGAAAACACTTGTAAACTTTTAGTAAAGAGAATCATACCTTGGGGTCGAGGGTTTAGTTAAAACAACTTTTATTTAGTAGTCGGAAGGATGTCCATAAGTGTTCTTAGCTATAGAATGGAAAGTAAGCCCAATAGGACAACAGGAGGGAATCCGGAATAGTGGGCCCACCTCGGGTCAAATGAGGCGGCGTACATAATTTACGTATAAAACGTTTCGTAATGTTGTATGGAAGCCTTAGGGTGATCGGGTCTCATTCTTGCAAGTTCTAGGGTGTTTCGACCTTCCTTTCACTATTCAGCACCTTTGGTTCAATGTCACTGAATGAATAGTAACTATTTTTCGATCTCGGATTTCTAGATTTAGGGAAGTCCCCGAGACACGTATTCAAGCCTATTACATCTAAGACATGCCATAGAAAGAAAGTGAAGCCTTACATACCTTTTTTCGCTTCTTACGCTCCTCCAAATTCAAGCTCCAAATCCGCCAAAAATCTACAAATGGTCGCATTTACCAAACCTTAGTTAGAAGCCTTTAGAGGTTGAATCTTGAAGTGCACTTGTCTCACAATTTCGGCAGCATTTCTCTATAAATACACCGTCCCGAGAATATGGCTCGGCCCAATTTAACAACAACAACCCGAGAATGGAACTCGGCCACAATATCAACCACAAAACCAACAATAGCATCTCCAAACATGCTCAATTTAATTCAATAACATTTCATTCACCTTCAACTAAACTACATACATTCAAACTCACATTATTGATCGTTCGTTCAATATTATTCCGAGGCCTTTCAAACACGATTTAAGAACACTCCAAACATTATATACAATTTTCAAAACAACCTAAACCATATGCTACTTCACCCGAATTCCTTCAACTACATTAGGACATCAATAACATATTTTCTTTTTCCAAATTCATAATCCATATCGACAATCCCATACGTTTACAACATTACTTTCATAAACTCAAGAAAGAATATCAACATTACATTACTTCCAAATCAGCCCCTATGCACGGCTCAACAACAATATGCATAACTCCATAAATTTTCGTCCATTCCAACATATCATAACGCACACAAACCTCCCATGACAACACTAAAACACTAAGTAAAATCAATTCATTCCTTCTATACACATAATCTTCACTCACGGCCACACACATATCAACATCCAATCTTTCATGATTTCCACCCATTTCCATGCATAATATTTATAAAACATGCAAAAGAGAATTGAACCATACCTTTCCATTCATTCTTGTTTCTCGGCCAAGGTTCTTTCTTCAAGAACGAATGGTTTTCTTGTTTCATCAACCACTCCACGTCGACGAGGACCCTCCAATTAGTAGAAAACTAGTAGAAAATAATTTTTTTCCATGACCACTTCCATAGGAGTTCGGCCGACCATGGCCGTGACCTCTCCTCTCTCTTTTTTTCTTTTCTTTTGTTTCTTTCTTTCTCTCCACTCTTCCAACCAAAAGATGACCACTATATATATATATCTTCCATAAGCACATGAGGGGCACATGCCCCCTCTCTTTCTCTAGAAATTTCTTCCTTTTTTCTTGAATTTTCTAAGGTGGTCAAAGATGACCACTTGTCTTGTTTCATAAGCTTTGGTCCAACATGGCCTTTTCTTGAACACTTTGGTCCTTCAAGAACACTCTTGAACACTTTGTGAAATTACCATTTTACCCTCGACTTTTCTCAATATTACCATTTTGTCCCTAGCCTTCCGCATTATTTCCTCGGCCCGTTTTTGCGAATTTCTCTTCTTGCCCTTAGCCTTTCTCAATATTTCCGTCCAATAATATTCATAAATAGTATTCATAACCAACTTATGCACTAAAATAATTTTGAAGATGGTCTTGCCCTTAACTTCCCGCAATTGTCCTAAAATATTCCGACGTACAAAATGCGGGATATAACACACCCGATTCTGCTCGTGCATGATATTGTTATTTCCTTCGCCGAGTCCCGGGCCGGTACTATCGTGCGCATAATGCGAAGTATGAGGAGCTTCCGAAGTATGATGAGCGACTATTATTATGGTGTTATGATGTCAGTGCCGAGCCCCTTTTGGCGGGTACCGTGGTTATATGATATGATGTGTGACGGAGATGTAGGAGATCTGAAAACTTCCGAAGTATGATGAGTTGTGGCGCCTAAGGCAGGAGGGGCGACCACGTTCCGTCCGCCGGGCCCATTATGGGCCGCATAGGGTATGATATGATAATCTGATGACCGATGATGTGTGGACTTGATAATGTGATGATCTGATAATGTAATGAGTCTGTTCTGATGATATGATAATCCGATGCTATGATAATCTGATGATGTGATAATTTGATGATCTGATAGTCGTAGCAAATGTGATGATATGACCATGTAAGGATGCATTTCTGAGTCCCTCGGCTGGGAAGTAGACACGCCTAAGTTATATGTATACCTATTCGAAATATGATCTATTGGTTTCGGAGAGTTTGGTGGTGGGGCAAACCCGGTGGCGAGAGCAAAATTCCACCTTGTTGGTTGGCGAATCCCACATTGGTTTAGGCGAATCCCCTTCGGTTAATGTCGGCTACTACGATATGTTTTACTTTCCAAAGAATATGAAACGAGAAAGGGTTTTTTTTTTTTTTCAAAGAAAGCTAAGTATTTTGAACATTAGGAATTATTATATACATGTTACAATGTACCCTTTATGCACTATTTGTATTACGGGAGGTATGTAGATCGGTATTCGACTATTATGTACATTTTACGTACTCCTCGTTTCGGATATGATCTCTCGTTTTACGTATTCCATGCTTTACATACTCGGTACATATTTCGTCACTTGACCCCGCTTTCTTCGGAAATTTCCCCGTTTCGTACGCGCGGTACACCCGGGTGAGGGCGAAGACACTAGCAGAAGATGTTTCAGCGGGATTGGCGAGCTCCATTTTCTCCGGAGTGCTGCCGAGTTAGCGTACATGTGTGTTATGGTATCTTATTATGTTAGAGACTTTGCAGACAGAGTCGTGTGTATAAGACGTCAGTTCTGAGCCGCTCTATAAGCCGTCGATTGTTACACATGATATTACAGATTTTGTACGGTTGCAAGTTTCGCTTGATTTGAAAAAGCTATAAAGTATGTTCATTTTTTAAAAATATTTTTCATTATGTATTTATAATGCGAGTCGAGGGCCCGGTACGAATACGAGTATTATGATAGTAAGAGGGTTAAGCTCGGCCCTGAGATGAGGGTTAAACTCGGCCTAGATGAGGTCGGGTGCCATCGTCACCCTATCGAAAATTGGGGTGTGGCAGCGTCAACCATGACCTAGCCTAACGCCTAAAACATCGCAATAAACAACATAACCTTCCAATCCCCTGCGGAAGTGTCGGGGCCCAAGTGCAGAAGTCAATCTATCTTTTAGATCTTGGAAACTACGTTCACAAACATCTGCCCATTTAAACTTAGCTGATTTCTAGGTCAGCTTTGTAAGTGGTGCAGAAATAGAAGTGAAACCATGAACAAATCTCCTGTAATAACCTGCTAAGCCCAGAAAACTACGAACCTCCGTAGCAGTCGTGGGCCTTGGCCAAGTCTTCACGGCCTCAATCTTTTGGCTATCTACCGAAATACCATGCCGAAACAATGTGCCCCAGAAATGTCACTGAGTTCAACCAAAATTCACACTTACAAAATTTTGCAAACAACTCTCGAGTTTGAAAAACTCTAAGGACATTACGCAATTGATCCGCATGTTCTGCCTCGGATCTAGAATGCATCAAGATATCGTCGATGAATACAATCACAAATAAATCTAGGAAGGGCCTGAACACATCGTTCATCAAATCTATAAACACTGTCGGTGCATTAGTTAGCCCAAAGGACATTACCCGGAACTCAAAATGGCCATATCTTGTTCTGAAGGCTGTCTTAGGGATATCTTTCTCCCTAACTCACACTTGGTGATACCCGGATCTCAAATCTATCTTTGAAAACCATTTGGCACCTTGTAATTGATCAAATAAGTCATCAATCCTCGGAAGAGGATATTTATTCTTAATCGTCATCTTATTCAATTGTCCATAATCAATGCACATTCTCCAGGAGCCATCTTTCTTTCGAACAAATAATACGGGTGCTCCCCACGGGGATGAACTAGGCCTAATAAAGCCTTTCTCAAGCAAGTCTTTCAATTGCTCCTTCAACTCTTTCAACTCTGCAGGAGCCATTCTATAAGGAGGGATAGATATAGGCTTAGTGTCTGGCAACACATCAATAGCAAAATCAATCTCACATTGGAGGAAGACTGGAAGCTCTTAAGAATACATCCGAAATTCATTCACTACGAGGAACCCGGTGACTGAAAGTCGGCGGTTCAGCTTCTACATCTTAAACCCGAACTAGATGATAGATGCACCCTTTCGTGATCATTTTCCTTGCCTTTAGATAGGAAATAAACCTACCTTTTGGTGACGCCGTATTTCGTTTCCATTCAAAAACTGGTTCTCCTGGAAATTGGAACCGAACCACTTTCGTTCTACAATCAACATTGGCATAGCACGAAGCCAACCAATCCATGCCCATAATGACATCAAATTCCACCATTTTTAATTCATGCAAGTCAATCATAGTACGACGATCACAAATCACAACTATACAGTTTCTATATACTCGGCTAGCTATTACCGATTCACCAACGGGTGTAGACATCTCAAAAGGTTTGATCGACTCCCGTTTAACTCTAAACCAACCCGCAATATACGGAGTAACATATGACAACGTCGAGCCCGGATCTATCAAAGCATATAGATCATGAGAAAATACGGAAGTAATATACACAGTGACAACATCGAAGAAGACTCGAGATCTTGGCGTCCGAGCCAAAGCGTAAGTACGGTCAGCGGCCGCTAGGAATCGGGAAATCTCCCTCTGCCTCTACCATGGACGACAGCGCGTGAACACGGCCCCATAGGGCGTATAGATGACGAAGATCCGGCTATCGACTGCGAAGGTCGGGTCCTACATCTACCACCAGGCGGGGGCAATCACGCGTAATATGGCACAGTCACCATGAATAGCAAACTTCTGAACCCAATCTGGACTGACCCCAATGTAACTTCCCACACTGGAACATCGTCGCTCGCCTGACCCGAATCACCTCTGAACTGAGATCCCGAAAAGCTCTAACTCGGCCCCGGATGAGTAGATCTATCAAATATCTGGCCTGAAAATCGTGGATGCGCACTAATCATAGAATGGCCTGACTGCCTCGAAAACTGCTATCGGTGCCTGCCTCTATGCTCACTCATCGGACCCGAAGATCTAGCCCTCTTGCTATACCCTCTATCATGCTCACGTTCACTTCTTTGTTGTTGTAGGCTTTCTTCTAAATTTTGGGCATGGGCTTGGATGCGTTAAATATGCATATTGTCCTGAAGGGACGCAGTCAAGCACCTATCCATCAAATATGGCCCTAGGCCTTTCACAAACCGGTGCACTCGGTCACCCATATTTGCTACCATGGCCGAAGCATACTTAGCCAAAGAATTGAAGCAGAGACTATACTCTAGAGCACTCATGCTTCCTTGCCTCAAATTCAAGAACTTGTCGGCTCTAGCTCGCCGAACTTTCGAAGGCAAATAACGTCAGAGAAAAGCATCTACAAATTCTTGCCATACCGGAGGAGGTGCATTGGCTCCCCGTGAAGCCATCCAAACCGTATACCAATGAACCGCAACATCCCTCAATCTGTAGGAAGCTAACTGTTATACCTCAGAAATTTTCCCTTAGCATACAGTGAACAGACTCAGGAAAGACATGACGTATACGAGGTTTGGACAAGTAAGAACTAGTATGTGATGATGCTAATTTAGAATTTCAAAGCGTTAGACTTGAGAAAAGAAAGTTGCTAAGAGAAAGCGAGCCATAAGTTAGTGTGTCGAGATAAAATTACGAGCGTTGAGTTAATGATGCATTGATGATGCTCCAAGGAAGATTTACGAAGTCCCTTAGAATGATATTGAAGTGATGAACAAGTAAGTATTAAGAAGGTTCCATAAGAATCGGAGATCAAACGAGTCGACGAAACAAAACTCGAAGAACTGGGCAAACATACGGCCAGACATACTGGCCGTATAAAATCTACTGGCCGTATGTCCAGCCGTAGATTTGACCCAGAATGTCATCATGCACTGGACCAAATATACGGTCCAACATACGGTCAGTATATTTTATACGGACCGTATGTTGGTCCGTATATTCCCCATCGGGGATCGAAATGTGTTTTTATATAAGGGATCCTTCCATTTCATTTTCATTCCATCTCCCACTCCTCCACACCTCAAAACCTCTCTAGAACATTCCATACCCTTCATCTATGAGAAAATAAAAAGAAATCAAGGATAAATAGCTATACTTGAAGTGAATCAAGTGGAGGAAACCCAACAAAGGTCATCCAAATCAAGAAATCTCAAGGAAGAGAAAATAGGGTTTTGGTGCTAAGGGTGAATCACCAATCAAGGCTTGTTCCTCTAGTATCTAAGGTGAGTTTTATGACCTTTGCATATTATTTGAAGTGTTTATAAGTTGAAATACATGAATTGTGAAAGAGTGTAGGAAATAGGTCACAAAAATGAGGATAGTGTCATTATTGAATAATAGTTGAGATGGATCATGAAAATGGGAGTGTCGATGCTATAACTACGTTATAAATGACCTATAGAACATGAAATGAGTATTGGATATGAAAGAATACGACGATGGACTTTTTGTCATAATTATGGAAAATTGAAGTGAAATTATGAAATGCGAATCATGTGAATAAATGACGATTATTGTTAGTGATATCATGATGGTTATTATGAATGTTGGGAGTTGATATGGAATATGGCGGAAAGTAGTATAAACAAAGGAAATACTGCCAAATTTTCTATAGCCTTAGTAAGTACGGTTCCATGATTGTTTAGCTAATGACGATACGAATTCTCTTGAAGGTATAGACGAGTGCTTTAGAGGAGAACGAGCAAGCAATCGAATAGTTAAACGATAAAGGTATGTAAGGTTTCACCTCTCTTTCTAAGGCATGACTCCATGGTATGAATTCTCCTATTTTCCCCATGATTTCTCTACATATATGTATGTGTTGGAAATAATGAGTCCCTATTATGAAGAGCTCACATGAGACGAAATGAGAAGTATGACAAGAATGCGATGATGAGCCGAGTCTAGAGATTCTAAAACTTATGATACGGGATTTCTATCAAGTTAACGACCTTCATATGACCCCTTGCTACTAATCCCTGCTTGATGAACCTACCTATGATGACTAGTCTCTTTCCTTCCAAGGTATGATTCTCCTCCGTCCCCACGAGTCTCCTAAATTCCAAAGAACTAAGGGCCTATGCTATAAATAGCCATACGAGAGAAAGGATGAGAGATATATATTATGAGCATGATAGTAATAATGATGAGCCTATGACTATAGGGGGGGGGGCTATACGTGTATAAGATCAAGAAAAGGAAAAAGGCACTAGTATGATAACGACGATGATAAGTAAGGTCTAAAGAGTCCTAGGATGAAAAACGACAACCACGAAGTCAAGCCCTAAGTATGGTTCCATTAGTGTTCCTTCTCATATACGCTCGCCTTAGAATAGTAATTCCTTGAAGGCGAGGCATAATGATCCTATTACTCCATAACATCATCGGGGTTCTACGACCTTACGTCACCCCGACATGACTATAGACGCTTATGAGCTCCAAGATACGATGTGATGATATATGCATGTATGTGTGTATGTAATGATACTAAACTATGATAGAGCCACGATATGCTTATAGACGGTTAATGGTTGCAAATCTATAAAATGTATGACGATGAGTATATGGTGTATATATATGTATATATGTGCATTGACGACGTTAAATTTAGATAAAGCCATAATATGTCTATGAAATGTGTAGTAACGATAAGCATATGTTATGTATATTGGCAAATGCATGGTATGTTATATGTATGGACTACGGAATATGCTCGGTTGGAATCGAGCCGGTGGTGGGGCAAACCCGGTGGTGGGGCAAACCCGATGGTGGGGCAAACCCAATGATGACGTAAAATTCCACATTGGTTTAGGCTAATCCCACATTGGTTTAGGCAAATCCTACATTGGTTTAGGCTAATCCCACATCGGTTAATGGCATCTCATGTGACCGATCATGATGTTACGATGCGCTACAGTATGGTTATGGTTATTATATTATTTTTGGATCGGGCCGTACGTTCCTCGGCATTCGGTTAACATCAGTTTATATGGTATGATATGATGATGCATATACGATAATGTATGTCCTATGTGATAACGTATGTATGATAAGACAAGGTATGCCACGGTAGCTTATATGATATGCTATATGTAAAATACGTGCCACAGGTATCCAGTCGAAGTTTATGTCCTCGTCCTGTGCCTTTATTATTTCCCTATTATATTTATTTCATTCATGCCTTACATACTCAGTACAATATTCGTACTGACGTCCTTTTCTTTGGACGCTGTGTCCATGCCCACGGGTAGACGGGGAGACGGCACGCATCCATAGGAGCATCGGCGAGTTGCGGAGCCCTCCTTTATTCGGAGGTGCTACTTTTGAGATGTTATTTTGTGTATATACATATATTTTGGGCATGACGGGGTCCTGTCCCGTCCAGGTGTCTAGTAATCCAGTAGAGGCTCGTAGATGCGTATGTGTGGGTAGTATGGTCCCATAGTATTCACGTATATGCAAGTCTATGTATATTATTACTTTGATAGCCCAAAGGGCCTATGTTTATATAAGTAACTATATTTTAAATGAAAGCCATTTTCTATGATCATAAATGATAAGGAATATGAATAAAGACGGGATAAGTAATAGGATGGGTGGTGCTCGGTGGTCGGCCCTCGGTACCGCCGCGGCCCGTAGTTCGGGTCGTGACAAAAAGTGGTATCGAGCGCTTCGATCCTAGGAAGTGTTTACGAGCCATGTCTAGTAGAGTCTTGTTTATGGTGTGTTGCGCGCCACGCTAATAAACAAGAGGCTACAGGGCATTTAGGAAAAATGACCATCTTTCTTCTTACGAGATCGTGCGATAGACCCATGCTATAAGATTTTCCCCTCTCTAATGGTGCGTTTGTGATTTCAGCAAAGACGATGAAAGGAAAAGCTACTGCCGCCCAGAAGGGCAAAGCGGCGATTGCAGAAGGGCTAGAACAAGGGCCATCTATGAATGTAGGGGAGAGTGGACCCCAAAACGAGGCCCTACCTCGGGTTTCGCGCACCATGCCCACTTTAGAGGATCAGAGGGAAGCCCCAATTTTAGCTCCCGCACCCCCAGCCTCTTCTCCAGACACCTCGGGCCAAGAGATGAAACAGGCCATTCTTCTATTGACTCAGTTAGTAGCCGCTCACGCCCAACGGCAGGATGCGGGCCACAATAGCGGGGGTCGGAGGAAAAGAGCTTATTCCTCAAGGTTTGATTATGAGGTTAGGGGCGTTCCGAGACAACAATTCTCCAGACACTCGGTTTGTTTAATAACTGGTGCTCCCCCACAGTTTCCTGTACCTAGATTTGATGGATCTACTACTTCTAGGCCGTCCCAGAGTTCCAGAGTTTTCAGTTCTCGAAATAAGGGCGATTCGAGCCGGATGAGGCCACCTGTGCCACGATGCAGTCAATGCAGGAAGTTACATTCTGGACCGTACCGCTTGGGGTTTGACATTTGTTATGTTTGTGCTCGGCCAGGCCACTTTATGCGCGATTGTCCGTCGCTACGTGGTAGAGGTAAGGTTCGGTCTACGGGGGTGGTAGCTGGCTCTTCGTCACTAGCACGACCTCCAAGGCCAAGGCCACAGGTGTTAGAAGGTGATGGTAGAGATCAAAGAGAGATGTCCAAATTAGGGGATCCCGGCGTCACACTTATGCATTAGGCAGCGACGGAATCCCCAAGTATCCCTCCGATATTGACCCGGTATAATTTCATCGATCTCTTATGGTATGTATGTGCTGATTGATTCAGGTCCTACACTGTCATATATTATTCCTGGTGTGGTGACTTTGTTGAGGTGAGAAACTTGAACCAACCCAACAATTTGGGGTGACAATAATTGCTAGTGACCTAATGATAGCAAAAAAAAAAAAAAATCATGATTCATAAGTAAGTTGATGGGAGGTGTGTGTCATATAATAATATGTGTACGAATAAATATATAATGGAATCCTAGAGTGAGTGTGCAGGCACAACTTAAGAGACAAGCTCCGTTAGTTATATCCTTTAATGGTAAGTGACTTTATGTTGTTGAGTTGCATGTTATGAGTGTACCGATACATGCCCTATTAAGGCATGGGACGTATTTTATCAGGCTATGCGAAGGTTCGGGATTGTTATGTTTATAAGATAAATCCTGCTGAAATTTTCCTTTGAATCCAAAAGAAAAAGAAAAAAAGGGGGGGGGGGGGAACGAGTGATTGAGGGCGATATGTTCCGAAGGACAAAGCGATATTGAGTTAAGGAGAAGGTCCCAGGAGCGAGGAATAAAGGATTGATTATGAAAAGAGAGGTAAGGAGATGAGTTGAGAAGAAAAGAATGTAGAGAATTGAGTACGAACATAGAAGGGAGAGGAAATATACGATGCATGTGTGTTCAAGAAATAAGTTGTATTATGAGGGAGGGAAAATGTATCTCTTACGAATACCCTCCACTAAGGCAGAACGAGTAAAGTGTAAAAGAGGATAAGTCGGAGAGAGAAGTGCAATTATGAATTACGAGTTGGCTATGCGACGATAAGGCGATGAAGTAAAGCTATTAGCGATGACAAATATGACATGGTTATGGCTGGTTTTGAAAAAAAATCAATGTCGAGTGCAACATGAGAGTGAAAAGAGTACGAGGCGATAAAAGGTGTTGGTAGTGCAGGGAACTTAGATCCGTGAAAGCAAAGGAAGACAAAATGGCGAGTTAAGGAAGGCGCGATTACGATTGCTACAAGACGATTATGGGTAAGATGCAGTATAGTAAGAGGTATACGAATTAAGGATTCGCAGGCAAAACTATGGATTTAAAAGTGGGTCAGCCAAAACCCTCAAAAGGGGGGGGGGGGGGAGCGAGTGGAGAGAACATAAGTATAGAAATTGAACGATAGACCCTAAGATGTGAAGGATAGGTGAAACCAACGACGATAGTAACGGTGCCAAGGATGCCTACGACCTCACATGTGTATATGCCTATGAGCAACACCGAACCCTCGTGGTCGGGTATGCCATGTAAATGCTATGTATATGGAATCGATGAGTACGAATATGCTAAGCAAATGTAATGTATGTGATATGTATAAGATACGAAATACGAGTACAAAGGTGACATAGGTATAGAAATGCTATGTAGATGAATGCAAGTATGAACGAAAATACGATTACGAACATGAATCTGTGCACAAATATAGATATATGTGTATGTATAGGTGTGTATGCACACGAATCACTCAAGAACGATTAGGTAACCTGCTAGCATTTATGCATTGCCAATGAAACCAAGTGAGGTATATTTGCAGACCATGTAAGACGTGATATCATTATTGAGCAAGAAAAAAAAAAGATCAGCGAGATGTAGAATTTCAAGTGAAAGACCGGATATCCTTGAAAGTACCGCCAATAAAGGGCGCTATGAGATTTAGCAAGAAGGGGAAGATAAGTCACCGGTGAATTAGACCTTATGAAATTGTGTGAAAGGTAGGCCAAAGGGCTTACGAATTGAATTTATGGAATACCCGTAAGTGATGTCCAAGTGATAGAAGATTAGCTTGTAAAACCATTGCCATATTAGATAGGCGAGTACGGAGGCTTAAAAAAAAACAAATAAGTAGCCTCAGCCAAAAGCTTTGTGAAGAAATAATAATGAAGAAGAGACGACCTGAGTGGCAGAAGGAATCATGAGATCCAAATGCCCGCACAAATTTCAGCCCCCGGGAGAAGTTGTGATGACACATTGAGATCTTGAGGTATGTAAACTTTTCTTTTATGCACATGGGTCGCGTGTGGCCAGGTTATAGTGTTATTGTGTTGAGGCCCTGTGTGGCAATGATATTATGGGTTGTTGTGACAGGATGGTAGTGCCATATTACAGGGGAAACTCTGGCGAAATTTTTCTAAAATCCCCGACGATTTAACATTCGAGGACGAATGTTCCAAAAGGGGGGAAGAATGTTACACCTCGGAAATTTTCCCTTAGCATACAGTGAACAGACTCAGGAAAGACATGACGTATACGAGGTTTGGACAAGTAAGAACTAGTATGTGATGATGCTAATTTAGAATTTCAAAGGCATTAGACTTGAGAAAAGAAAGTTGCTAAGAGAAAGCGAGCCATGAGTTAGTGTGTCAGATAAGAATTACGAGCGTTGAGTTAATGATGCATTGATGATGCTCCAAGGAAGATTTATGAAGTCCCTTAGAATGATATTGAAGTTATGAACAAGTGTTAAGAAGGTTCCATAAGGATCGGAGATCAAACGAGTCGACGAAACAAAACTCGAAGAACTGGGCAAACATACGGCCAGACATACTGGCCGTATAAAATCTACTAGCCGTATGTCCAGCCGTAGATTTGACCCAGAATGTCATCATGCACTGGACCAAATATACGGTCCAACATACGGTCAGTATATTTTATACGGACCGTATGTTGGTCCGTATATTCAATCGGGATCGAAATGTGTTTTTATATAAGGGATCCTTCCATTTCATTTTCATTCCATCTCCCACTCCTCCACACCTCAAAACCTCTCTAGAACATTCCATACCCTTCATCTATGAGAAAATAAAAAGAAATCAAGGATCAATAGCTAGACTTGAAGTGAATCAAGTGGAGGAAACCCAACAAAGGTCATCCAAATCAAGAAATCTCAAGGAAGAGAAAATAGGGTTTTGGTGCTAAGGGTGAATCACCAATCAAGGCTTGTTCCTCTAGTATCTAAGGTGAGTTTTATGACCTTTGCATATTATTTGAAGTGTTTATAAGTTGAAATACATGAATTGTGAAAGAGTGTAGGAAATGGGTCACAAAAATGAGGATAGTGTCATTATTGAATAATAGTTGAGATGGATCATGAAAATGGGAGTGTCGATGCTATAAATACGTTATAAATGACCTATAGAACATGAAATGAGTATTGGATATGAAAGAATACGACGATGGACTTTTTGTCATAATTATGGAAAATTGAAGTGAAATTATGAAATGCGAATCATGTGAATAAATGACGATTGTTGTTAGTGATATCATGATGGTTATTATGAATGTTGGGAGTTGATATGGAATATGGCGGAAAGTAGTATAAACAAAGGAAATACTGTCCAATTTTCTATAGCCTTAGTAAGTACGGTTCCATGATTGTTTAGCTAATGACGATACGAATTCTCTTGAAGGTATAGACGAGTGCTTTAGAGGAGAACGAGCAAGCAATCGAATAGTTAAACGACAAAGGTATGTAAGGTTTCACCTCTCTTTCTAAGGCATGACTCCATGGTATGAATTCTCCTATTTTCCCCATGATTTCTCTACATATATGTATGTGTTGGAAACGATGAGTCCCTATTATGAAGAGCTCACATGAGACGAAATGAGAAGTATGACAAGAATGCGATGATGAGCCGAGTCTAGAGATTCTAAAACTTATGATACGGGATTTCTATCAAGTTAACGACCTTCATATGACTCCTTGCTACTAATCTTGCTTGATGAACCTACCCTATGATGACTAGTCTCTTTCCTTCCAAGGTATGATTCTCCTCCGTCCCCACGAGTCTCCTAAATTCCAAAGAACTAAGGGCCTATGCTATAAATAGCCATACGAGAGAAAGGATGAGAGATATATATTATGAGCATGATAGTAATAATGATGAGCCTATGACTATAGGGAGGGGGGGGGGGGGGCTATACGTGTATAAGATCAAGAAAAGGGAAAAGGCACTAGTATGATAACTGACGACGATAAGTAAGGTCTAAAGAGTCCTAGGATGAAAAACGACAACCACGAAGTCAAGCCCTAAGTATGGTTCCATTAGTGTTCCTTCTCATATACGCTCGCCTTAGAATAGTAATTCCTTCAAGGCGAGGCATAATGATCCTATTACTCCATAACATCATCGGGGTTCTACGACCTTACGTCACCCCGACATGACTATAGACGCTTATGAGCTCCAAGATACGATGTGATGATATATGCATGTATGTGTGTATGTAATGATACTAAACTATGATAGAGCCACGATATGCTTATAGACAAGTTAATGGTTGCAAATCTATAAAATGTATGACGATGAGTATATGGTGTATATATATGTATATATGTGCATTGACGACGTTAAATTTAGATAAAGCCATAATATGTCTATGAAATGTGTAGTAACGATAAGCATATGTTATGTATATTGGCAAATGCATGGTATGTTATATGTATGGACTCTGGAATATGCTCAGTTGGAATCAGAGCCGGTGGTGGGGCAAACCCAGTGGTGGGGCAAACCCAATGGTGGGGCAAACCCAATGATGACGTAAAATTCCACATTGGCTTAGGCTAATCCCACATTGGTTTAGGCGAATCCTACATTGGTTTAGGCTAATCCCACATCGGTTAATGGCATCTCATTTGACCGGTCATGATGTTACGATGCGCTACAGTATGGTTATGGTTATTATATTATTTCTGGATCGGGCCGTACGTTCCTCGGCATTCGGTTAACATCAGTTTATATGGTATGATATGATGATGCATATACGATAATGTATGTCCTATGTGATAACGTATGTATGATAAGACAAGGTATGCCACGGTAGCTTATATGATATGCTATATGTAAAATACGTGCCACGGTATCCGGTCGAAGTTTATGTCCTCGTCCCGTGCCTTTATTATTTCCCTATTATATTTATTTCATTCATGCCTTACATACTCGGTACAATATTCGTGACGTCCTTTTCTTTGGACGCCGTGTTCATGCCCACGGTGGAGACGGGGAGACGGCACGGATCCATAGGAGCCGGTCGGCCAGAGTTGCGTGAGCCCCTCCTTTATTCGGATGTGCTACTTTTGAGATGTTATTTTGTGTATATACATATATTTTGGGCATGACGGGGTCCCGTCCCGTCCGGTGTCTAGTAATCCGAGAGAGGCTCGTAGATGCGTATGTGTGGGTAGTATGGTCCCATAGTATTCACGTATATGCAAGTCTATGTATATTATTACTTTGATAGCCCAAAGGGCCTATGTTTATATAAGTAACTATATTTTAAATGAAAGCCATTTTCTATGATCATAAATGATAAGGAATATGAATAAAGGCAGGATAAGTAATAGGATGGGTGGTGCTCGGTGGTCAGCCTCGGGTACCAGTCGCGGCCCGTAGTTCGGGTCGTGACACTAACTCCACCGATTCGGTGTCCGAAGCATGTATCAATCGAAGCAGCCTCAACATACCTTCAATGAAATTCTGAGGGTCCTCATCCGTCTGTGATCCAAAGAATTCCAGAGGGTTCAAGCTAATGAAGTCACAGGCCCTTGCACTAACAGCCCTATCACCTTGCCCTGTACTTTGCCGCTGAGTCTAGGCAAAGAACCAATTGAGTAAGCAAATGAATGGCCTCTTTTACATCTTGGCCTGAAGCATCCGGCGGAGGAGCCGGAGGTGCTAGAGCTGGGGCTGAGGCTCCCTCATGCTCCTCTAAAATAGGTACTGAACGAGAGGACTGAGATGGAGCCGCACTCTAGGACACACTTTCCTCTACTACCGGTTGCGGTGCTCTTTCAGTCTGCTTTTCTGCCACTATCTTGCCCTTTTGGGCTGCTGTAGCCTTTCTCTTTACAGGCATTTCTGAAATACACAACACACGGTTAAGGAACAAGAAGTTCTTATATCATAGCTCTATCGCACGATTCTTATGAAGAAAGATGGTCATTCATTCCTAAAATTCCCGCAACCTCCTGTTTATAAGTGTGGCGCGCAACACACCCATAACCAAGACTCTACTGGACACGGCTCGTAGACACACCCTAGGAATGAACTGCTCTGATACCACTTTTGTCACGACCCAACCGGAGGGCACGACGGCACCGTGCTAACCCACCCGGGCACCTCTTAACATACTTTCACATTTTATCTAGGTGAGCCATATGGGTAAATCATACTTTTCATTCATCAATCATACTAATCCCATTGGGCCACAATACATCTATATCATCATTAACAACTAGGCCCATATCAATGTTCATAAGCCGACGAGGCTAACAAAATAATAGCCAAAATATTGGCCGACAAGGCCAAACACATCTAACCATCTACACATGTCTATGAGCCTCTAAGAAGAATACGTCATATTATACAGGCGGGATAGGACCCCGCCGTGCCCATAAATATGTACACAAAAGAATCTATACCAAAAGCTGCAGCTCCGACGCTATGTAGTCCCTGAATAATGAAGCTATGGATCAAGTCTCTGTCTCGGCTACTGCGGGCACGCGGCGTCCACAAACAAAAGGACGTCAGTACGAAGAATGTACTGAGTATGTAAAGAATGATTAACATCAATATGAAAGCGTAATAGACAACATATGAAACAGCATGAGATGGGAGATAGTAGTATCATCATTATAGCACTTACCTGCTTTTCATAGGGACATTCCATTTCTATTGCGCATCTGTGTACATACAACTATATCCGTGTCCGCATACGTATCCGTACTCATTTACCTTTTGTATCCATTTGCGTATTCGTATTCATATTTCCATTCATACTCATATTCATCTCATTTACATATCATATACATAGCCTTTACATAGCATTTACATATACTTAGCATATTCGTACTCATATTGATGTCATATACATAACATTTATATAGCATACCCAACCACGAAGGTTCGGTGTTTCACATACCTGGCCCACCCAAGGCTCAGTGTCATACACACCTGGCCCTACCAAGGCTCAGGGTTATCCGTACCCAACTGCAGTGGTGCGCGCATATTATATATATATACACACATCTATACATTCTACCTGGCCATATAAGCTCGGGGTTTCATAGTAGCCACACATAGGCACATATAAGCTCATAAGCATCTTTAGCATTATCACTATTGTCGTTCATTACATCTATCCTTAAAAGATTACTCGTCATATAAGGAACTTAGTACAATCGTATCATATCGAGAATCATAAGCTTAGTAGCTTTTAGAGATAGGATCATTGGAGAATATCGTAGGCTCATAGAAGGATAGATATTTGGCCAAAGAACCATGTCTTATGAAAGAAGGGTTAGCCTTACATACATTTCCGTTCAACTATTCTATCACTTGCACGTTCTTCTTCAATGCTCACGTTTCTACCTTCATTAGAGTACATACTAACGTTAGGAAAGCGATGACTTAGCATACATGACTAAAGCTAGAGAAAATTGGACAGAATCTCCTTTACTTATACGACTTCCTCCATATCACATATCAACTCCCAACCATCTATAATAACGTTCACAACATCATAACAATAGCCTTTATTCATCTACATTATCCTTACATCTCAATTCACTTCCAATCATCCATATTCATGGTCATATCACACGATTACGTTCATTCACATACAATGCCGATTCCATGTTCTCAATGTCATTTATAACATGGTTATAATCATAATGTATCAAGAACCATAACTCAATCCAAACATCTATTCAAAAGTTACACTATTCCCACATTCATGACCCATTTCTATATCCTTTTTGCAATCCAAGTGTTTCAAATTTCAAATACCTTAAACAACATGGAAATGCCATAAAACTTACCTTAGATGGTGTAGGAATGAACCTTGGGTGCAAACACCTCACTTGAGCAAAACCCTAGTTTCACCTTCACTTGGATTTTCTTGTAATCTTTTAACCCTTGGAAGCTTTCCTCTAACACATAAACACTTAATTCTAGCCTTTTGATCTTTGTGTTGTTTGGAATTAGGAAATGTCCTTAGCGAAGGGTTTGAGCTCTCAATACTTGTAAAACATGATAAATGAATTAAAAAGAACCCAAGGCATCTATTTATACAAAAATAGAAATCAGCCCGTCGCACTATCTGGACACTTATACGGTCCATACAATATTGTACGGCCCGTATAAGTAGCCGTGGTTCACCAATCAGAATTATCTCTCACGTCGGGGAGTTATACGGACTCCCTTTTACGACCGTATAAGTTGGTCGTATAACTCCATTTTCACCGAAATGGATTCCGTCGTTTCATTCGATCTCCAATCCTTATGGAACCTTCTTAACACTTGTTTAACACTTCATTAACAATCTAAGCGACGTTATAACTCCTCTTCAAAACATCATTAAGTCGTCGTTAACTTGTCACTCGTAAATCCTTTTTCCGATACATATCGTATTTTGCTCTTGGAAACTTTCTCCCTTACCTTGAATACCTTTTAAATCTTAATTAGGATCATCAAATATCATTCCTTACTTATCGAAATACCATATACTTCGTGCTCTTCATTGCTTTATTCATTGTGCATTAATGGGGAATTTTCCGAGGGCGTAACATTCTTCTCCTTAAAAACATTCGTCCTCGAATGTTAAGCAATTGAGTTCTATGAAAATTTCGCCGCAGTTTCCCCTATAATATGGCACTACCATCCTCACAACAACCCATAATAACCATACGCCTGCTGCAACAACATAATAGCAATAGAATTTGGCACACACGACCCAAATGCATAAAAAGGAAAACATACATACCTTATGATCTTGATATCTCATCTTGGCCTCTTAGGGTCAAATAGATGGGTACTGGATTTCATGATTTCTTCCGCTTCCCATGTCATTTCTTCTCGTTGTTGTTTCTCCACAAAATCTTAACTCGAGGCCACTTCTTTTGTTTCTAAGCCTCCATACTTGCACCTTAATACGTGCAATGGATTTTTCTTCATAAGTCAAATTTTCCGTCACTTGTATATCATTCTAAACGATCCTAGTAGGATCTCCAACACATTTACGAAGCATCGAGCATGGAAAATCGGGATGAACCGACTCCAAATCGAGGAGGTAGATCCAATTCGCAAGCCACTTGGGGCCTACTCGCGCACAATCTCCAAGGCCCAATGTGTGGGGACTCAACTTCCCTTTTGCCAAATCTCATAACGCCCTTCATTGGCGACACTTTCAAGAATACCCAATCTTTAACTTGGAACTCTAAGTCCCTTCGACGATTGTCCGCATAGGAATTTCGACGACTTTGGGTCGCTAATAACCGATCTTGTATGAGCTTAACTTTTCTATGTCTTTTCTCGGGACCAAGTCCGGGCCCTATCAATTTAGTCTCTTACTTCAAACCACCCAATTGGGGATCTACACTTTCACCCATATAAAGCCTCGTACGGTGCCATTTGGATGCTAGAATGATAATTATTATTGTAAGCAAACTCAATGAGTGGTACGTGATCATCCCAATTACCTCCAAAATCTAACATACATGCCCGTAACATATACTCAAGAGTCTGAATGGTACGTTCAGCTTGTCCATCAGGGCTCCGGATGAAATGTCGTGCTAAGGCTCACATGAGTCCCCAAACCTCTTGGGGAAGGACTTCAGCAATTAGCCGTAGAACTAGTCTTCTGTTCGAGATAATAGATACCGGAACACCATGAAGTCGCACTATCTCTTTAACATAGAGCTTTTCATAATCTTACTCACATACGTCGTTCGACCGTAAGAAAACGAGCCGACTTCGCGAGTCTATCCACAATCACCCATACGGAATCATACTTACGTCGAGAACGGGAAAGCCTATAATAAAGTCCATGTTAATTACTTCCCCTTCCAAGTTGGGATTTCTATAGCTTGCAACAATCCGCTGCTTTCACTTGTTGACAAGTTGGGACATTGAGTTTCAAATTCCGCTATATATTTTCTTCATCCCATTCCACCAATATATAGACTTAAGATCATGATGCATTTTCGTTGCTCCGGTGGTGGACGAACCCGGAACAATGAGATTTTCTCAATATTTGGTGGCGTAAACACGCCACATCGGGAACACATAATCGCCTACGCATTGGAGAACTCCATCTCTGACACCTCAAATGATGACTTCTCTTTCTGAGGGAGTGTATCTCTCGTAATGCATTAGTATGGATCTTCATATTGTCGCTCCTTCACTTCCACTACTAGCGACGAGACCGATGAGTTCGGTAATGGTAGTTCCCCCCTACACCGAGTCCACTACTCGACTCCTAGACTAGCTAATCGCTGGAGCTCACGAAGTCATTTTCTTTTCTCTAGTTGTACATCACACAAACTTCCCATAGATGCAAGTTAAGAGCACCGACCACAACATTTGCCTTTACTGATATAGAATATCAACATCATAATCTTTTTAAAGTAATTCAAGCATCGTCGTTGCCGCAAATTCAACTCTTTTACGCGAAGATATACAAGGCTCTTATGGTCCGTGTAAATATCCACATGGACACTATATAAATAATGTGTCCACATCTTTAATACATAAATCACTGCAGCCAATTCAAGATCATGGGTTGGGTAATTCTTTTCATGTTTTCGTAATTGCCTTGAAGCATACACAATCACCTTACCATGTTGCATCAATACACACCTAGACCCAGCCGAAGCATCGCAATAAATAACATAACCTTCCAATCCCTCTGGAAGTGTCGGACCGATGTCAATCTATCTTTTAGCTCTTAGAATTACGTTCACGAGTATCCTGCCTATTGAAACTTAGCACATTTCCGGGCGGCTTTGTAAGTGGTGCGTAAATAGAAGAGAACCATCAACAAATCTCGTAATAAACTCGCTAAGCTCCGTAAAGCTACGAACCTCCGTAGCCGAGGGCCTTGGCCAAGTCTTCATGGCCTCAATCTTTTGGCTATCTGCGAAATACCATCGGCTGACAACAATGTGCCCAGGAAATGTCACCGAGTTCAACCAAAATTCACTTGGTATTTTACTGCAAGAAATTCTGTTCTCCTTGTTGGGCCCGTTTCCCCCGATTTGTGGGTTAAAATGGACCTAATTGATATCACAGAAATATTGGTATCATTATTCATGATTTCTAATTTAGAAATCAATTATGCTTAGACCTACTTTGGTTCTAAGCTTCTCGTGATGAAAGGCAAGGCGATAGAGTGACTTGTTGGTGTTGCCGTTCGGTATTCGTACAGGTTATGATTTACCTTGGGGAGACTTAGCATAGTGAATCACATATTTAGATTATGATGTCGGAGACGACATGTGAACACCCGGGTGTGAAGTTGGGATGGATGTTGCCTTAGTTGGGCACGATGTGTGTTAGGACTAGCCACCCCGTTATATATGTCTGATTGTTTAATTGTGTTGGCTTGATGCCATGTGTAGTTGGTAGACAGGCGAATGTGGCTTGTTTTCCTGATTTGCGATAGGATTGACATACCCGTTGTTGGTAATTGTCTTTCATGATACATTATTGGCGTGCTGCTAATCGTTCGTACTTGAGCTATTGATATATATGTTGCATACCCACTGTTGGTATTGTGATGTGATATATTGGCGTACCGTTGAAGTACTTTGTGATATTGAGCTTACTTGTTGATGATCGAAATATGCATTGCACGCATTCTCTAATATTATCACGCATGGCCGATATCACGTGATGATCCGGTATCGTTGATTGACCAAACCGATATTGATAAACTCTCTTACTTGAGTGATTTTGAAAAAGGTCGATGTCCGAAGATCCATTCCGGAATCGTTGTTTATATGAGCTCGATGTTTCTCGATTGTCACGACCCAACTTCAGTGGAGACCATGGCGGGTACTCGGGCTTCTACGTCGAGCACCATCTATCATACTTGTCGTCAAACTCTTCCTGAATATACATTTCTCATAACACAGAACTTGTCATATCTACATTATTTTCCAAAATACATCTACCTTTGTGCACATAAGCCTACGAGGCTATCAAAAATAATATACAAATATACACGATAATCATGAAATCACTACCCCCAAGTATCTACGAGCCCCTCA
>NW_026726017.1:0-47457 GCF_029784015.1 Lycium ferocissimum
TTTTATTTATTTCCCCGTTTTTGTGTATTTATTTATGTTTTTTTTCTTGCGAAGGCCGGCAGGTATTCGTCTGATTGTGATTTCTTCCTCCTAAATTGCGCAATACACATTCATCCTCGCTTACATATTCGCACATATTCCGTACCGACCCCTTTTCTTCGGGGGTCGCGTTTCATGCCCGTGTGCCGTGGACGCGATTCGGCGATCCCTGCCAGGGATTCCACTTTTGGGAGTCGACAACTCCACCGTGCTCCTCGTGAGGTCGTTCCTAATTTGGTATAATCCTTTGTGTATATATTCGCAAGTTGTACTTTTAGACGTTCCTGCGAACACAGGTGTTATGGATACCGTTTGGTTTTGCCGTCACTATATTGTCGATGCAGGTAGCGGTACCCTCTCCGCCGCCTTGTCCCACGTCACGTATATATATTTATATGTGTATATAGATGTCAAGACATTTTAAGACGCTTTAAGTTATGTATCGACTTTAGTATTTTATCTAGAATTTCAAAAAAAAAATCTATCGATCGCCATGTTCGAGTGGGCAGCGAGGTTGAGTCCTCGTACGTGTAAGCTCGGCCACTGTCACGCCCAAAGCTGTCGTGACACCGATCCACCAAATTAGGGACTCGTTTAGCCGTTTTGGAGCGCTCCCTTATTCCGGGAGCCTATACTTTGATCCGTATTCTCGTTATTGTACGCGCATATGTTATTCACCCGGCACGCGGGGCCCCGTCCCGTCATATGATTTTTTACATACTCCCGCAGGTCCGTAGACATACATGTGCGGGTACGTGTGTCACCGTGCTCGCTATGTCCGTGTGATTTGTGTTTTGACGTCCCCCCGTATTTTTTGATACTTTGTCGGCTTATATGTGATATCATTTATCGTACGATATGTATATATGTATTTCGTTATATTTGGGGGCGACGTGTTCACTTCTTCGTATGCGACAACATCCGATTATGCCAAATATAATGTCTGATGATCGACTCTTTGCATATGTCACCGTTGCCCGTACTGGGCCGATTATGGTTAATCGGTCCGTATGGGTGCCCAGCTCGGGCACTAGTCACGGCCTACGAGGTTGGGTCGTTACACTAGTTCCCGAGCTGGGCACGCAAACACACTTATTAACCGAAATCAACATACAAGCAACTTATACATATACAAAGATCATACAACGTTTCCAAATTGTTACCTCGTACAAGTATATATATCACAAGCGCGCAAGGCCGTCATAAGGCACAACATCTCAAAATATATAAAACGCAAGCGGATATATCGCTACGCGCGGACCGCCCAAAGCAATAAATCATACGAAAATAACCGAACTAACCACTCACAACCCACATATATGTCTACAAACTCTCTAAGAGTATGTCACGACCTGTGCCACTCGGGCCGCGATCGGCGTCCTATTTGGACACCCAAATGTACTTTCATATCAAATCATCATAATATAGCTTGATTCGAATATCATATTCATCATTTATAGCGAATGAAAATAAATACCGTCTTAGGCGGTCGCGCGTACAAAAGTATCATATCAAAGTAGAGAGGCTACAGTTAATATACATCGCCGAATATATATGCACATATGCAAACATAAGGGCCATTATGGCCACCATAACAAAACGGAACCGCATTCAAATGCAAATCACGAACAAATCGAACATACGTAGGACCCACGACCCACACATATGACTACGTGCAAACAAATCATATCGTAAAACATAGACGGACAGGGCCCCGCCTGCACCCCAAATAATCAAATATACAAAAGCATAAACATCACCGAAGATAGGTACCAACATATGGGCTCCCATCAAAAGGAGCATCCCGTAATAGCAAGTAATGTGTGGCCTACACTCGCGCATCACGAACTCCGTACCTCGCGGGCATGAAACGCAGCCCCTTCGAAGAAAAGGGGCCGGCATTTAAATATGTACTGAGTATGTAAAGCATAAAGTGCAGAAATTCAAACCATAACTGAAGTGAAGGGCACAGAGAAAATACCAGATCGAAGTATCAGAATCTGTACTGAAGACACATATACATAATGCAAATAGAAAATCATGCATAAGCTCGTGAACGTGGTCACCACTCCGACGCTGGTGCCACAACACAGCATACTCCAGAAGGTTTCAAATCTCCGTACAACCCCCGAACATATCATATCACACAATCATATCGTGACATATCATGTCATCGTAACAAATCATGTTATCGCCCATATCACAAGATAACTCCGCATACTTGTAAACCGGCCCTATGAAGTAGGTCTCTTAAAACCGCAACACAGATACTTCCGAATTTATCATAGTGCGCACGATCACAAACCTGCCCGGAACCGGCGAATCGAAATCATAGTATATAAGACGAGCGCAGTAGTGCGTAAGCCATATGCAAATACACAATTACATTCCAAGAATCGACAAATGTATACATATACATATTCATATTAGGATCGGAAGGCTCAAAATAAGTATTGGGTTTGTCGGAATTAATATACAAAAGATGTGAGCCTTTAGATTTACAAAACTTTCGAAAAGTACTTCATAAACTATTTTCTGAAAATTTGGTGTCGTTCACATTTAGAAGCTTTCAAATAACTTATGAAACAAATCAAACGGAGTCTCGAACTCATAGGCGAAGGCCCTCCTTTTATATCCTACAAAAATAGATTAAGTAAGACAAACGAAAAGAAACCTTGATAAAGGGCCCACCTCAGGTCAAGTCGAGGTGGCGGACATAAATTACGAACTTCGTACTCTATGGAGTTTTTTATGCAAGCCTCGGAATAATCTCTATCACATTTGCGCAAATTATGGACGTTCGAATAGTTTTCCAACAAACATAGAATTATGATTCAATTGTATCGAATGAATAGTAGCTAAAATCAAACTCGGGTTTCGAGGAGCAAGATAACCCCGAGGCTCAAATTCGAACTTAGTATATCTATGGGACATGCCAACAAAAGAAAAGTGATAGCTTTTATACCTTTCATGCGTCCTACGCTCGCTTAAACTCAATTCCCGTTTGCTCCAAAATCTACAAATGGTCACAATTACCAAACGTGAATTCAAGCTTTAGGAATCCCATCTTAGTCCCATACTTGTTTACAAAAATTTGGGCAAACATCTCCCCCTATAACTCAACATCCCTTTAGACTTAGCTCTGCCATAATATTAACAACAGTAAACCCCAACAATGACAACAATCATCAAAATTACACTAAAACGCATTCTAGTATAATTACTCTTCCTTTCTACATAAGGCAACAATTTCCATTCCAACTTCACAATTCCAAACTAATATCAATATTTCCATATTCATTTACTAATCAAAATCATTCCAACCTCATTCAAAAGCATTCCATATCATTATACAAAATATTCGCGAAATATACAAAAATCCCACCGAATCCATAATTCATTCAAAACTTCCATTCTTCGACACAAACGTTCACAACACATTTTTATTTCCCAAATTCATCAACAATAACCATAATTCACCTTTAAAATCTTACTTCCATATTTATGTAATAATCAAAAAAAATTCACAAAATTCCCCATGACAACATACATGCCATTTCAATGCCAATTCGAATTTATTTAGGACTTAGTTACGTCATAGGTATCATAACAACACAACTAACAAGCTAAATAAAATTAAACTTATCTCTCTTCTTCATGAACATGGCTCACGGCCAAGCATACATCCATGCACACACACGCCATGCATTCACACGCCACAATTCCATAATTCTCATTCAATTCTAATCATTATAACATTTGTACTTGTTCCATAACACAAAAGAATAGAAATCTTACCTTTTCTTTCAAACTTCAACTTGCCGCAAACGTTGTTCTTTCACTTAACTAATTATGCCACGTTGGAGAGCGTCTTGAACTTATCAAATATTCAAGAAGAACAAGATTTTTGGATGGAACCCAAGAACTTGAATTTTTTTTTTTTTTTTTTCCTTAAAGGGGTAGCCGAATGCTCCCCTTAGCTCTCTCTTTGGTTTTGTTTTGATTTTTCTTCTTCTTGAATGTTCTAAGGATAGATATATATAATGGCCTCTCTTAATTAATTAGCCACATGATCAATTAAAAAGGGGCTTGGGCCAAGGCACATGGCCGGCCACCCTAGGCAATTTGGGCCTCATTTTCTTCTTATTTTTTTGAGCCCAATTTATTGTAAATCTTATTTGAAATTTCCGAAACTAATTTTCAAAATTCCAATTTCGCCCTTAGCCTTCCTCCGTTGTCTCCACATCAATATTTCTCATAAATGTCACACACCTTAACTAAAATCAAAATATTACCTTATGACATACAAGTCACAATTATTTCAAAATTTCTGAATATGCAAAAACACGGGATATAACAGAGTAACATCAGAATCATATGATGGGACAGGGCCCCGTCGTACCCCCGAATAAACACATACATAAACAATAAAAGAGTCTATACCAAAATATGGGCTCTGGAACAAGGGAGCACTCCAAGATAGCAGAATGGATGTCCTAAACTGGCGGATCACCAAATCGATCGTCTGTACCTGCGGGCATGAAACGCATTTTCTGAAGAAAGGGGTCGACGGAATATGTACTGAGCATGTAAAGCATGGAATACGGTAAACAGAATCGTACTGAAGTAAGGAGTATAGAAAATCAGTACAGTAACCAGAAACCACAAGGCTTGCCTTGGAAACATAAATCGTGCATGTCAATGTCATATCCAATTCACCATAGGACTCAGAAACATAGGCAAATCATCATCATGTACATATGCATATATAGCGTGTCCCGGCCCTATAGTAAGGGACTCGGTGATTAAGATCATCATATCATCATGTCGTCATCATATATATATACCGTACCCGACCCTCTAGTGAGTGACTCGGTAAATAGAATCATCAAATCATCATGTCATCATCATATCATGTCGTCATATATACATATATATACCGTACCCGGCCCTCTAGTGAGGGGCTCGGTGAAGTGATCATATACATACCGTACCCGGCCCTCTAGTGAGGGACTCGGTGAATAACGTACCCGGCCCTTTCGGGACTCGGTGGGGGAGATCCTGTCTCCATCATGTATATCATACTCGGCCCATCCTGTGGGCTGGTGCCATCATCATATACATACCATACCCGGCCCTCCAGGGAGGGACTCGGTGAACAATGCAGTGAACTGTGCACGAATACATACCCGGCCCGGGACTCGGTGAAAGATGTAACGACAGTATGCACGAGCAGAGTAGTGAGGAGCCATATGCATATAAATCATCATTACAGACTCAATAGGTAAGTAAACAAATCGACCCTCGTGTATCAGAATAACAGTCACACTTAGGGCTCTCGAGATATCATTACAAAACATGTCATATAACGTCTTAGGGACCATAAACATATATCGAGCCAATCCAAGCCCGCCTATGAACGTTACGGGCATTAGTCATTATAGAACCATTTTACGAACATTTCATAGCAATCCGGGACCATATATGAAAGTTAGGGACATCATACGCTATAGAACTTTCTACGGACGTTTCGTAGCGATCCGGTTCCGTCTAGGAAAGTTACGGCCATTATTAGACATAGATTCTTTTAAGAACAAACATTCTTTTTGCAACATTTGAAATTCAATCAAACATAAGACTTAGGGACCATAGTCCGACCATATGAAGAATGTCAACGTCAAGAAGCAAATAAGAATCATAAACATGCTCGGAACTTAGGAATG
The DNA here is from genome assembly GCF_029784015.1 of Lycium ferocissimum. Lineage (NCBI taxonomy): Eukaryota > Viridiplantae > Streptophyta > Magnoliopsida > Solanales > Solanaceae > Lycium > Lycium ferocissimum. The sequence continues at coordinate 5,763 of NW_026726017.1, forward strand.
GAGTTACCCCAAGGCACAAATCATGTCACATCTTACTTCCGTCTAAGACATGCCAAAAGAAGGAAAGAGTAAGCTTTACATACCTCGTCTACTTCCTAAGCTAATCCAAACTTAAGTCTTGGGCTGCCCACGATCTACAACAATATCGTTATATACCAAACATTAGCTATAGATACTTATAACTCCAATCCCAAACTAGCACTTACTTCTACAGAAATTTGGGCAGCACTTCCCCTATAAACTCAACAACCCCGAGAATTCAACTCGGCCAAATCATCAACAACAATACCAAGAATCATATTAGCAACATCAATAATCAATTCAAAATGCATTCTAGCATTAGTAACTCTTTTCTACATAATTCGACGACATTCCATTTGCACTCAATTCAACCACATATAATCAAACCAACATCATTGCTCACACGTTCAATTACTAATCCAAACCATTCAACCCATAGCAACACTACCCGAAACCTTCAAATTTCCATAGGAACAACAACAACACATTTCTTTCTTCCAAATTCATAAACTATATCAACAATCCACACGTTAACAACTTCATTTTCATAGATATAAGAGGCTACATTAAAATCACATTATCTTTCAAATCATCCCACACGATTATAACTTCAACTTGGATCATTAAACCTTCATTTTACATCATAGATTCCACAACAACAACAACCAAAACACTAAGTAAATTAAGTTCATTCCTTCTACACCAAAACAGTTCACTCACGGCCAAGCACCAACATGCAAAATTTCATGACTTTCATCCATTTCTACACACTACAATACACATAAACCATCCATAAAACATGAAAAATAAGATTGAACCTTACCTTTTCCACTTAGTTCTTCACTCGGCTAGGATTGTGTCTTGCAAGAACGAATGGTTTGATTGCTTCAACAACCACTCCACGTTATTATACACCTTCTAAGGAGTTGAAATGCTTGAAGAAAATATTTTTATTGATCAATTTTTCCTTGCTCTTGCTTGGCTTGGCTATGGCCGAATGGCCCCTTGTTATTTTTCTCCAAGCTTCTAGAGTTTCTAAGGGGTGAAGATGATGAATATGTTTAATTTGTCATCTTCCATTACATATATAATTCATCCATGTGGCCTATGGCCCACTGCCCCCTTGACGGCCACTTGGCCATTTTTTTTCATGAAATATCAACTTTCTAAAATTAACTTTTTGCCCCAAATTTTTCTTAATATTCCATGCCAATAAATCATAAGCAACTTATGCCTTAAAATAAAATCGAAGGTCGAAAGTCTCAACCTCGTATCCCGAAATAGTCTCGTCCCTAACTTATCATGGTTAGCTCGGATCGTCCCAATGTACAAAATACGGGATATAACAGTGCACCTCAGCGGTTTTCAGGCTCTAGATTTGATCGAACTTCTTATTCAGGAGTGGGTCAGAGTTCTAGAGCATTAGGTTTCCAGCATAGACTAGAGTCAGGCCAGATGAGACCACCTGTACCGCGGTGTGCCCAGTGTGTAGATTACATTCTGGATAGTATCGATTTGGATCGAATGCTTGTTATGCTTGTGGTCAGCCAGGTCACGTGACGATGGAGTGTCCGTCGAGGGGTGGTGTAGGTGTTGTTCAGCCTACAGGGTCCGTAGTTGGTTCTTCTTCATCAGTACGCCCTTCAGGGCCAGTTCCTCAAACATCAGCGGGACGTGGTAGAGGAAGGAGTGGAGCATCTAGCTCGAGTGGGCCTCAGCACCGTGTTTATGCATTAGCCGGTAGACAGGATCGTGAATAATCTCCTGATGTGGTTACAAGTATATTATCAATTTTTTCCCATGACGTATTGTTATATCCCGTGTTTTCGCACATTTGGAAAATCAGAAATAATTTTGACTTGTAAGAAATGAGGTCACATGTTGACTTTAATTCACATATGTGTGATAGTCATGAAAAATATTGAAGCGGAAGTACGGAGGAAGACCAAGGGCAAAAAGTGGAATTTTGAAAATTCGTTCCATAAATTACACTTGAGATTCATAATTAGTTTGGGCTCAAAAAAAAAAATTTCAATTAGGCCCAAGGCAAGGGGGGTGGCCGGCCACTATGGCCCAAGCCCATGCCCCTTAATAATGCCATGTGACAATTATATTAAGGAGGCCTTATCACTTAGAAATTTCAAGAAACAATTGAGAAGGAGAAAACAAAAGATGAAGAGCAAATGGACTAGGCCATTCGTCCATAAGCTCCAAATTTTTCCCCTCAAAATCTTGATCCAAAAATTATTGTCTTGTGGTTTTCCTACTAAATTAAGTGTCCTCTACAACTTAGTGTGTAGTTGGTTTGGAAGAAAGAGGACTTGTTTCTTCAAATGGACAACTTGCTCAAGTGAAGAAGATTGGAGAAAAAGGTAAGAATTCATCTCTTTTTATTATGTTATGAAGGTTTGTTGGTGTTGCAGTATATGAAAATGAGTAGAAACTATGGGAATATGGAAGTTTACAAAGTGGATATACATATATGCATGTAGCCGTGTGTGTGTACATGTGTATACCTATTGTGTGTTGAATTTTATGTTGTATTCTAGTTGTGGTTATGATGGAAATTATATTGGAAATGAAAGTTGAAAGAATTTGGTGGAAGTTGGAAATATATGGCATGTCCTAGATATACTAGGTTTGAATTTGAGCCTCGGGGGTTATCCTGCTCCTCGAAACCCGAGTTTGATTTTAGTTACTATTCATTCAGTACAATTGAATCATGACTTCTACGTTTTGTTGGAAAACTATTCGAACATCCATAATTTGCACAAATGTGATAGAATTGCTTTGAAACCTACATAACTGACTCCATAGAGTCTAATGTTCGTAATTTATGCCCGCCGCCTCGATTTGACCCGAGGTGGGCCCACTAGCCCCAAGGTTTCTTTCGTTTGTCTTATTTAATCTACTTTGGTTTGACATAAAGATGGGACCTTTGCCTACGAATTTAAGAATCCGTCTGGTTTGTTCCATAAGTGATATGAAAGCTTCTAAATGTGAACGACACTAAATTTTTAGAGAATAGTTAAGAAGTATTTTTCGAAAGTTTTATAAATCTAAAGGCTCCCAACTTTTGTATATTAATTCCGACAGACCCAATGCTTTCTTTAAGCCTTCTGATCTTAATATGAATATGTATATGTATTTGTTTGTCGATCCTTGGAATTTAATTATGTATTTGCATATGGCTTCTGCACTACTCTGCTCGTGCCTATACTATGATTTTCGTTCGCCGGTTCCCGGGCCGGTTTATGATCGTGCGCACTATGATAAATTCGGAAGTATGCTGTGTTGCGGTTTCCGAGACCTCGCCATAGGGCCGGTTACCGTATATGGAGTTATGCTGTGATATGGCTGATTACATGATTTGCTCTGATGACATGATATGTCACGATATGATATGTGTGATATGATATGTTCGGGGTTTGTACGGAGATTTGAAACCTTCTGGAGTATGCTGTGTTGTGGCGCCAGCGTCGGAGTGGTGACCACGTTCCTGAGCTTATGCATGATTTTCTATTTGCATTATGTATATGTGTCTTCAGTACAGATTCTGATACTTTGATCTGGTACTTTCTCTCTGTACCCTTCACTTCGGTTATGGTTTGGATTTTTGTACTTTATGCTTTACATACTCAGTACATCTTTCGTACTGACCCCCTTTCTTCGGGGGCTGCGTTTCATGCCCGCAGGGTACGAGGTTCGTGATACGTGTAGGCCACACATCCTCGGCCGATACAGGTGCTCCTTTGGTCCGAGCCCATATGCCGGTACCTATCTTTCGTGTTGGTTATGCTTTTGTATATTTGATTATTCGGGGCACGGCGGGGCCCCGTCCCGTCATATGATCTATTTTGATTTGTAGAGGAGCTGTAGTCATATTTGTGGGTCGTGGGTCCCAGTGTGTGTTCGATTTGTTCATGATTTGCATCGAATGCGGTCCCGTTTGTTATGGTGGCCATAACGGCCCTCGGTTTGTATATGTGCATATATATGTCCGGCGATGTATATTCCGCCGCCCCTCTGACTTTGATGTGACACTTTCGTACGCGCGACCGCTTAAGATAGTATTTATTTTCACTTCTGCTAATAATGATGAATATAATATTTGAGCTAAGCTAAATTATGATGATTTGATCTGAAAGTCTGTTGGGGTGTCCAAATAGGCGCCGGGGTCATGATACGGGCCGGGTCGTGACACGTATATACACTGATTGACCCAGGTTTCACTTTATCATATGTTACTCCTTTTGTTACTGGTAAGTTTGGAATAGAGCCTGAATCTATTAAATCATTTGAGGTGTCTACGCCAGTTGGTGATCCAGTTATAGCTAGCCGAGTATATCGAGGCTGTGTAGTGGTAGTTTGTAACCACGATACCCTAGCAAATTTTATTGTGTTAGACATGATTGATTTTGATGTTATTATGGGCATGGATTGGTTGGCCTCTTGTTAGGCTAATGTTGATTGCCGAACAAAGTTCGATTCCAGTTTCTCGACGAGCCGATCTCCTAGAGTTGAAGGGAAATGCTGCATCGCCGAGGGGTAGGTTTATTTCCTACCTTAAGTCAAGGAAAATTATCAGAAAAGGGTATATTTATCACCTAGTTTATGTCCAGGATGTGCAAGTAGAATCACCGAGCCTTCAGTCTGTCCCTGTAGTCAATGAGTTCCCAGAGGTATTTCCAGATGAGCTTCCAGGTATTCCACCGGAATGGGAGATTGATTTTACTATTGATCTATTGCCAGATACTCAACCAATATCTATCCCTTCTTATAGAATGGCACCTGCGGAATTGAAGGAACTGAAGGAGCAATTGCGGGATTTACTCGAAAAAGGCTTTATTAAGCCCAGTATATCGCAGTGGGGAGCGCTGGTATTATATGTAAGAAAGAAGAATGGCTCTTTGCGAATGTGAATTGATTATCGTAAATTGAATAAAGTGACTATAAAGAATAAGTATCCGCTCCCAAGGATCGATGATTTATTTGACCAGTTGCAAGGTGCCAAATATTTCTCGAAGATAGATTTATGGTCGGGATATCATCAGGTTAGGGTGAAGGAAGAAGGTATTTCGAAGACGGCATTCAGGACTAGATATGGGCACTACGAATTCAATTTCATGTCATTCAGGTTAACTAACGCTTCAGGTATATTCATGGACCTGATGAATCGTGTTTTTAGACGCTTCCTAGATCTGTTCGTGATTGTGTTTATAGATGACATTCTGGTTTATTCACCGTCAGAGGATGAGCATGTAGATCATCTACGTGCAGTGCTTGGAGTACTTCGAGATTGAGAATTATACGCGAAGTTTTCCAAGTGTGAGTTCTGGTTGAACTGTGTGGCTTTTCTTGGTCACATTATTTCAGATGAAGGCATTAGAGTTGATACTCAAGAGATTGAAGTTGTGAAGAATTGGCCAAGGCCCACGACACCAACGGAGATACGTAGTTTCTTTGCCCTAGTAGGATCTTATAGAAGATTCGTGGAAAGATTTTCTTCTCTTTTAGCCCTATTGACCACGCTGACTCGAACCGTAAATCAGCTAAATTCCAGTGGATAGATTCTTGTGAGTGGAGTTTCCAGATGTTAAAGGACAAGTTGACCTTAGCACCTATTTTAATTCTTCTAGAGAGAACGGACGGCTATGTTATATATTGTGATGCTTCATGTTATATCCCGCATTTTTGTACATTGGAACAATCTGGATTAATTATGATAAGTTAAGGACAAAACTATTTCGGGGTACAAAGTCGGGATTTTTGACCTTTGATTTTACTTTGAGACATAAGTTGTTCATGAATTTGATGGTATGGAACAATTAGGAAAATTTGGGACCAAAATTAGAATTTATGGAACTTGTAAATCATGCATTTTCCATGCATTTGGCCGTGTAGTTATTGGGATTGGCCCACCCATTTTGTGTTCATTTTTAATTGATCCAACACATGGAGTGGGCCATGAACACATGTGCAAGTCTTGTGAAGGCTTAAAAGATGACTACCAACTCATTTCATCATCTAACACTTAGAAAATTTTCAAGAAGTTGAAGAACAAACAACAACTCTCGGCCAAGCGAGCAAGAAAACCAAATTCATTTCTAGCCTTGCCAAAATTATTTCTTTGATGCAAACCCACTATTTTGAGGTCCCTAAGTAGCGTGGAAGTGTCGTTGGAGCGATCAACCCGCTAGTTTTCATTATCGCAAACCCTAGCCTCTTGTGAAGTGGAAGGAAAAAGGTAAGAATTTATCATGTTTTATGTGTTATAAAGGTTGTATGCATGTTGTAGTATGTTAAAATGGATGAAAAACATGAAATATGGCATGTTGGAAGTGAGTTGCGTGTATGGTGTGCTAGCCGTGCAAGTGGGTGTGTGTTGTGTTGTGTTGAAGCTATGAATTAAAGCTTAGTTATCATGTTATGATCATGGTAGGGTGAAGAATGAATGAGAATCATCAATATGTGTATATGTTATGTTGGCCGAAAATGGGTCATGGAATGACAAAGAACGCATTAATGTCGCTTTGTGTTTTAGTCGTCGTCGTTATGAATTCTATGTTAGAAATGAATGTTTAGTGACTCAAATTGATGTTGTGATTGTCATGACTGATTTGGAGGATATTGTATATTTGATGTAATTTGTATATTGATGAGAATAACATTGTTAGAATGTGAATCGTGGATGCAAATCATGATTTGAAAATGAGGAATGTGTTAAAGTGAGGTTCTCGGGTTTGGGGGCTGTTTTCGGGTAGATTGGAGCAATTTTTGGATTGTTGGAAATATTGTATGAATTGCTTAGAATGTCTTTAAATATTTTTGGTATGGGTTCGGGTTAGTATTTGAATGTATAAGCGTCGATGTTGGCTTGAAGGTAAGCCGTTGAATTGAATTTATGAATGTTGCTAGATGATGAAAAAGAGAGCTATTAATGTTGTATTGCCTTTTGGATTAGTTATTGATGTTGCTAGGTTGGTTGTTGTTGTTGTTGTTGATTGATTTGGCTAGTTAAATTCTCGGTGGCCTATTTACGGAAATCGCCGCCCAAATTTCGTAGAATTAAGGGCTAAATTGGAATTAAATGCCCAAAATGTCTCTAGCTAATGTTTGGCATCTTATGGCTTATTTGTAGACCTTGGGCAGCCCGAGACGTAGGTTGGATTTATCTTGAGTTTGAGCTAACGTTGAGTGCGTACGAGGTATGTAAAGCTCCATTCTTTCTTCTTTGGCATGCCTTAGTTACAAATAGGCTATGACACGAGCCTCGAGGAAATTCTATTCTCGCAATCCGAGCATGTTTATGACTCCTATTCGTTTCTTGGAAATTCGTATGTTAGTATGATGAAATATTGGCCTTTATGCCTTTGAAATAATTGATCTTCAACTTTGGTACAAAAAGTTTGGCCTTTAAAAGTTCCGTAACTACGAACGCTCGTATCTTTCACAGAAAGGCTCGGATTGCCTCGATATGCTCGTAGGTGATTGTATGATGTATGATAAGTATGTTTTTCATAGGCGGGCCCGACTCGGGTCGACACCCATTTGTGGGCCCCGCAGCTTTCCGTTATGTAGTTCGGATGATTTTTGACAAAATATGACATGATTAATATTTCGATTTTAAATATGGTAACTTTACTTATCTTTTGAGTCTGTCATTATGATTTTATGCATATGGTTACTCACGACTCTGCTCGTGCATTCTGTTGTATCCTTCGCCGAGTCCCGGCCGGTTCTGTTGTCGTGCGCGCTTTGTTATACTCCGGTGTTATGCTGTGTTTATGGTTCACCGAGCTCCTCGCTCGAGGGTCGGGTCCCGCTATATTTGGTGTTATGCTGTGTATGGCGATATGCTGTGTATGATATGTGACGGGGATACGGAGATTTGAAACTTTCTGGTGTTATGCTGTGTTATGGCGCCATCGACAGGCGGGCGACCATATTTCCTGTGCCCTATGCATGATTTGTATTTTGAAAGTAAACATTTTGATATTGTCACGACCCAGCCCCGTGGGCCGCGACTGGCGCCCTACTTGGACGCCCAAATGTACTTTCATATCAAGTCATCATATTTTAGCTAGCTCAGACATTACATTCACCATTTTAAGCAGATGGGAAATAAATACCGTCTTAAGCGGTCGCGCGTGCAAGAATTATCATATCATAATCATATGGGGCGGCGGAATACACACATCGCCGAATATATATATACATATACAAACAATGTGCCATTTAGGCCGCATCCAAATCTGATAGATTGGCGGAATATACATCGCCAGATACATACACGTGTACAGACAATTAGGCCGTCTTGGCCATAATAACAAACGGGACCGCATTAAGACGCAGATCATAAACAAACGAACACACACATGACCCATGACCCACATATATGACTACAGGCCTCTACAAATCGAAACAGAAACATATGACGGGACAGGGGCCCGTCGTACCCCAAATAATCAAATATATAAAAACATAAACATCACAGAAGATAGGTACCAACATATGGGCTCCGGACCAAAAGAAGCACTCTCTGATAGCTGAATGTGCAGCCTACACTGGGCACCACGAATCTCTGTACCTGCGGGCATGAAACGCAGCCCCCCCAAAGGAAGGGGGTCAGTACGAAAGATGTACTGAGTATGTAAAGCATAAAGTGCAGAAATCCAAACCATAACTGAAGTGAAAGGTATAGAAAGAGAATACCGGATCAACATACCAAAATCTGTACTGAAGACATATGTGTACAATGCAAACAGAAGTCGTGCATAAGGCTCAGGAACGTGGTCACCACTCCGACGCTGGTGCCACACACAGCATACTCCAGAAGGTTTCAAATCTCCGTACACCCCGAGCACAACATATCATATCATCACACATATCATAAGCCATATCACAGCATAGCTCCATAAATGGAACCCGACCCTATGACGAGGTCTCGGGAATCGTAACACAGCATACTGCCGAATTTATTATGGTGCGCACGATTACAAACCGGCCCGGGTGTTATATCCCGTGTTTTCGCACATTCGGGAAATTTGGACATAATTGTGATTTGTAAGAATAAGGCCAATGATTTGATTTTATGTGGTGTGTATGTTGTTACTTATGGAAATATTGACACGAGAACATCGGACAAGGCCTAAGGGCAAGTTTGGAATTGTGGAAATTAGTCTCGGGAATTTTTAAAATAGGCTCCGTGATGAATTGGGCTAGAAAAAAATAAGAGAAAATGAGGCCCAAAATAAAAGGGGTGGCCGGCCATGTGCCTTGGCCCAACCCATAAGAATTTGTCATGTGATTTTATTATATAAGTGAGTAAGTTCAAGAAGTTTCAAGACAAAAAAAAACAAATCAAGAAAAAGAAAAGGAAGGCCTTCGGCCAGAGAGAGAAAAAGAGAAAAGAAAGAAAGGAAAAAAAAAAAATTTGGAGCCTTCAACTTTGATTCAAAATCTCTTCCTTCTTGAATTCTTGATAAGTTCAAGACGCTCTTCGACGTGGTATAATTAGTTTAGCGAAAGAACCACGTTTGCGACAAGTTGGAATTTGAAGAAAAAGGTAAGAATTCTATGTTTTTGTGTTATGGAATGAGTATATGTGTTATAGTGATTAGAGTTGCATGAAAATCATGGAATTGTTGTGTGTGTATGGTGTACAAGCCGTGTGTGTGTGTGTGTTATGGCCGTGTGGTGCCATAAAGTGAAGGGAGATGGATTGAATTTATTTAGTGTATTAATTGTGTTGTTGTGTTCTTGTGGAGTAAATGGAAGGAGAATGGTTTGAGTTGGCATGAAAAATCTATTGTTAGGTTGTTGTAGGAATTATATGATTTTATTCTAGTTTTATGTTAACATGGAAGTGAAATTGTTAAGATGCAAATTATGATGATTGTTGATGAAATTGGAAGATGGAAACATACTATGAATATGCATGTTAAAGATTAAAAGTTTTGGATGCATTATGGCTTTGGTGGAAAGTTTCATATATGGTATATTTTGCGAATATTTTGTAGAAACGATATGAAGTGTTTCCGAATCGTATTCGAATGGTTGTGGATTGGTAAATAAATATGAGAATGTTGACATGAGGTTGGAAAGATGAAGTCGGAATGAAAGCTATAACAATATGGTGGAAAGAAGATTAGTTGTGTTATATTGTGATTTGTAGTGACTATTATCGTGTTGTTGGTATTGTTGTGGATGTTGTTGTTGATATTATGGCCGAGTTAACTCCCGGGGATGTTGAATTTATAGGGGAAATCTTTGCCGAAATTTTGGTAGGCAAGTATGGATTTACCATATACGGTAACCGGCCCTATGGCGAGGTCTCGGAAACCGAAACACAACATACTGCCGAATTTATCATAAGGCGCACGATTACAAAGCCGGCCCGGGTACCGGCGAACGGAATCATAATCATTGGCACGAACGGAGTAGTGCAGAAACCATATGCATATCAAAAATAAATTTCAAGACCCGACGCTTAATTTCATATTCATATACATATTCATTAACATTAGTCAACTCAAAATAAATATCGAGTCTTTCGGAATTTACATACGAAAGTCGCGGATTCTTAAGTTATAAATTTTTCAGAAAAAAACATCATAGGTCGTTCTCGGAAAAATTTAGTGTCATTCATAGCGAAGAACATTCAAACAATATTATAAGGCATTTCGAACGGACTTTAGAGTCATAGACAATGTTTCTTTTTCATATCATATAGAAATGAGACAAATAAACCAAATAAGGGAATTTCCGGGACCTGCGGGCCCACCTCGGGTCAAGTTGAGGCGGCGGACACGAAATTACAAACATTAGGCTCCCTAAGGTTATTCATAAGGGTTTCGGAGCAAGTCGAATACATTTGCGAAGATTATAAGGGTTCGTGCATTCCTTTACCCAAATATAAGGATTATAATTCAAATGCGCTGAATGAACAGTACTCAAAATCAAACTTGGATTTCCAAGAGCAGGATTATTCCCGAGGTCCCGATCTTAACCTAGTATGCCTAGGACATGCCAAAAGAAGGAAAGGTAGGCTTTACATACCTTACGTGCGTCTTACGCTCGCTTAAACTCGATTTCCGTTTCGCCCAGAATCTACAAATGGTCAAGTTTACCAAAGGTAAGTTATAGATTCTATGTTATTCAACTTAAGGTCATATTAGTCTACCGAAATTTCGGCAGCACTTCCCCTATATATATAACATCCCCGAGAATGATCTCGGCTCCAAAATATCAACAACAACAACCCAACAACATCAATAATCATCATAAACTATATTATGGCACAAATGGTCTCCTTCCTACATAGTCCAACAATTGCCATCCAAACTTCACATTATCAAACTAATATCAACATTTTCCATATTCATTAACTAATCCAATATTATACAAATACATTCCCTTAGCATTCCATGCATTATTCATGAATTCATGTATTTCTACCAATTCCATATTCCATCCAAATCTTCTACCAACACAACAAAACTTCCAAATCACATTGTCTTTCCTACAAACTTATTAACAACAATCATAATCCACATTTAGAACCTTATTTCCATCATTACATAAAAATCATATAAAATCCACATAAATTCCCATACTTACATACAAGCAACTTCAACGCCAACCCAAGTCATTAAACCCTTATTTGCATTACTAAGATCACAACAACACAACTAACAAACTAATTGAGCTTGATTTCACTTCATTCCTACAACCACATGGCACACGGCCAAACACACCTCACACACACACACACGCCATGCACATACACACCATACTTACATAATTCTCGTCTAATTCTAATCATTATAACATATACACTTATTCCATAACATAAAACATAAAATTCATACCTTTTTCTTCAAATTTCAACTTTCCACAAACGTCGCTCTTTTGCCAAACTAATTATATCACGTTGAAGAGCGTCTTGAGCTTGTTAAGAATTCAAGAAGAACAAGGATTTTGGATTGAAGTTGAAGGCTTGGAAATTTTCTTTTCTCTCTTTCTTTCTATTCGGCCGAATGGCCTTGTTGATTTGCTCTCAAGTTTTTTTTTTTGTGTTTTGATTTTTCTTGAATGTTCCATGGCCAACAAGATATATATATATATATATATATAATGCTCCCTTAATTAAGTTGTCACATGTTGATCACATGACAACTTAATATGGGTTTGGGCCAAAGGTTATGGCCGGCCACCCCCATGGTTTTGGGCCTCAATTTTTTTTTTTTTTTTTTTGAGCCCAATTGATTAAATTCTCGTTTTGAAATTCCCGAAACTAATTTTTGAAATTCCAACTTTGACCTTGGCCTTCTCCGATGTCTTGCACCAATAGTTTTCCATAAAACAACATAAACATATTAACTAAAATCAAAATATTGACTTATAACATACAAGTCACAATTACTTCAAAATTTTCCGAATATGCGAAAACACGGGATATAACAACATGTACACGGCCACACAACACAACCCCATAACTTCATGAACTTCATTCATTTCCACACTCTACCACATCCACAAACCATGCATAACGTATATAAAATAAGATTGAACCATACCTTGTTCCTACACTTCTTCCACCACTCGGCTAGGTTGTTTTTTTTTTTGCAAAACAAGTGGTCTCCTCCTTCCAACAACTACTCCACATGATAGGGAACCTTCCATTTAGTAGAAAAGCAAGAAGAGAAAAAATTTTGATCAAATTTTTCCAAGGGCTGGGTTCGGCCAGCCCATAACCGAACCCCCTCCTTTCTCTTGTTCTTCATCTTTCTCCAATTCTCTAGAATTTTGAGTGAGGAATTGTCTTGTTTTTCAAGCCTTATACATATATATATGAGGGGGCACATGGCCGGTCATGTGCCCCTATTTTTCCTCCAAATTTTTCTCCAATTTCCTTGAATTCTCTAGAATTTTCTTTGATTTCTAAAAGATGAATTAAAGTCTTGCATGACCATGAATTGTACGCATACACATACATGCCTCTACAAATATGAAATAAACACATGTTCCCCTTCTTTGGCTTAAGACAATTAGCCAACATGCAAGTGGGGCCCACGGCCACTTTGGCCCTTTGGCCATTTCATGAAATCATTTCTTCCAACTTTTAGCCTCCAGCTTCTCCTTATCCCGAGTTTATCCTTAACGCTCCACTCCAATAATATTTTTGAACGACTTGCGCATTACAACAAAACCGAAAAATGACCTTGCCCTTAACTTCCCGCAATTGTCTTACCCTGCTCCGACGTACGAAAAGCAGGATATAACAGAGATGTAGGTTGGATTTATCTTGAGTTTGAGCTAACGTTGAGTGCATACGAGGTATGTAAAGCTCTATTCTTTCTTCTTTGGCATGCCTTAGTTACAAATAGGCTATGACACGAGCCTCGAGGAAATTCTATTCTCGCAATCCGAGCATGTTTATGACTCCTATTCGTTTCTTGGAAATTCGTATGTTAGTATGATGAAATATTGGCCTTTATGCCTTTGAAATAATTGATCTTCAACTTTGGGACAAAAAGTTTGGCCTTTAAAAGTTTCGTAACTACGAACGCTCGTATCTTTCACGTAAAAGGCTCGGATTGCCTCGATATGCTCGTAGGTGATTGTATGATGTATGATAAGTATGTTTTTCATAGGCGGGCCCGACTCGGGTCGACACCCATTTGTGGGCCCCGCAATTTTCCGTTATGTAGTTCGGATGATTTTTGACAAAATATGACATGATTAATATTTCGATTTTAAATATGGTAACTTTACTTATCTTTTGAGTCCGTCATTATGATTTTATGCATATGGTTACTCACGACTCGCTCGTGCATTCTCGTTGTATCCTTCGCCGAGTCCCGGCCGGCTCGTTGTCGTGCGCGCTTTGTTATACTCCGGTGTTATGCTGTGTTTATGGTTCACCGAGCTCCTCGCTCGAGGGTCGGGTTCCGCTATATTTGGTGTTATGCTGTGTATGGCGATATGCTGTGTATGATATGTGACGGGGATACGGAGATTTGAAACTTTCTGGTGTTATGCTGTGTTATGGCGCCATCGACAGGGGGCGACAATATTTCCTCGTGCCTATGCATGATTTGTATTTTGAAAGTAAACATTTTGATATTTTGGAAACGCATTTACTTTTCGTACTCTCGTTCGAGTATGATTCGCATTTGTATACTATATTTTTTGCTTTGCATACTCAAGACATATTTCGCATCGACCCCCCTTTCTTCGGGGGGTCGCGTTTCATGCCCGTAGTGCACAGACGCACGCTTGGTGATCCACCGTTTTGGACACCCTCTTCTCGTTGGATTGCTCCTCTTATTTCGGAGCCTGCATTTTGGTATATATTCGTTTGTTGCATTTGTATATATTTGTTCAGGGGTACGGCGGGGCCCTGTCCCGTCATATGATTCCGTTTGTCTGTTTAGAGGTCTGTGGATATGCACGTGGGTTATGCCCATTCGTACGCCTGTGTTTGTATGATATATGTTCTGGGCGATCCCATTCGCCGTGGCAGCCTCGTCGGCTTGCATTTGTATATGTTTTGGGCCGTTGTGCCATTTGATAGCCTTGCCGGCTTTGATATATATTCGGTTGTGTTTGAGATTTGTTTGAGACAGTTTGATATAATCTGAGACAGCGTTTGATATTTGTATATATATAAGCCATCCGTGTGTGGCTCTGTTTGATAGGTGTGTTTGGGGTGCCCAATTCGGGCACTAGTCACGGCCTACGGGGTTGGGTCGTGACACTTCAGGTATCGGTTTAGGCTGTGTATTAATGCAACACGGTAAGATTATTGCTTATGCTTCTAGACAGCTGAAACAGCATGAGAAGAACTATCCAACTCATGATCTTGAGTTAGCTACGGTAATTCATGCCTTGAAGATGTGGAGACACTACTTATATGGTTTTCATGTTGATATCTATACCGATCACAATAGCTTCCAGTATATCTTTAAGCAGAAGGACTTGAATTTGCATCAAAGGCGATGGCTAGAGTTGCTGAAAGATTATGATATGGATATTGTGTACCATCCTGGGAAGGCTAATTGTTATATCCCGTATTTTGTACGTCGGGATAATCCGAGTCAACCACGATAAGTTAGGGACAAGACTATTCCGGAATACGAAGTCGAGATTTTAACCACAAGTGTGTTTTAAGACATAAGTTGTTCATAATATTGTGGTATGGAATATTAAGGAAAGTTGGGGGTTAAATGTTATTTTTAGAAAGTAATTGGTTTAAAAAAAAAAAAAAAAAAAAGGGGGCCATGTGGCCGGCCACCTTGGTGTGGGCCATGGCCACATGGTTGGCTAATGCATGAAATAAAAAGATGACTAAGTCATCTTATTTCATCATCTTCACCCTTAGAATTTTCAAGAAACTTGGAGAACCAAAAGCAAGAGCCTATTCGGCCATGGGAAGAGAAGAGTGAAGACCAAAAATAGTGATAAAAAAAATAACTCCTCCTAGCAATTCTATCAATTGAAGGGTCCTTATTAACGTGGAGTAGTTGTTAGAACAAGCAAAACACTCATTCTTGCAAGAACAAGTTCTAGCCGAGTGGAAGAATTGGGTGAAGAAGGTATGGTTCAATCTTCTCTTTTATATGTTATGCATGGTTTGTGTATGTTGTGAAGTGTGGAAATGAATGAAAATCATGAAAATATGGATGTTAATGTTGAACCGTAGGTGTGGCTGTTTGGCCGTGTGTGTGTGGTGGTGTAGGAGTGACGAATTAATTGCGTTTAGCATGTTTGTGTATTGTTGTAGTGTGTAGTAATAGATGAAAATCATGGAAGTTGTGTGTTGAAGTGATGGCCGAAAATGGATGGTTTTGTATGCTAAGGAATGAGCAAATTTTATGTGGTATTTTAGTTGTTGTCGTCATGGATTCTATGTTAATAATGAAAGTTTAATGAATCAAGTTGAAGTTGTAATGGTTGTGGGCTGATTTGGAAGTTAATGTAATTCTTATGTAGATTTTATATTTATGGTAATGACATTGTTAACGTATAGATTGTTGGTGTAGTTTATGAGTTTTGGAAGAAGGAAATGTGTTAGTGTTGTTTATGTTGAGTTGGGGAGATTTCGGGTAAGGTGGTGGTGTGGTTGGATTGGTTAAAATCTAGTGCGAATTGTTTAAAGTGTTCTTGAATAGTATTTGAATGGTTTCGGATTAGTAATCGGATGTGTGAGTGTTGGTGATAGTTTGAATGTAAGTGGTTGAATTGAATGTAATGAATGTTGTTGAATTATGTAGTTGTCACACCCTAATTTTCGATAGGGCATGATGGGCACCCGACCCTTACCTAGGGCCGAGCGAACCCGCTGACTTTCGTAATACTTATAATCATACTGGGCCCGCAAAACATGACAAGCACAAAATGAAAATTTTTCGGAAAACAAACATGCTTTTCATCCCTTTTCAAATCAAATAAAGTCTGTAATCGTATGAAATCTGTAATATAATACACAACAATACATCGGCTTATATAGCCGCTTTCCAAAACAAATCTGACATATCATACACTCGACACTGTCTGCAAAGTCTCTAACATAACTCCAGATATCACAACATAAGCACTTGACTCGGCAGCGCTCCGGGAGAAAAAGGAGTTCGCCAACCCCGCTGGAACGTCTTCTACTCAACTGTATAGACCTGCGCGGCATGAAACGCAGCCCCCGAAGAAAGGGGGTCAGTACGGAATATGTACTGAGCATGTAAAGCATGGCATACAGAAAACGAGATCATAACCGAAGTAAAAAGTACAGAAAGTGAGCATAATAACTAGAATACCAAAATGCTGGCATCTGAAATACAAATCATGCATATCAAAGTCATATATCATATCCAGCCCATAATGGGACTGAGTGACATAAGTAAATGATCATCATATTCATATCGTAACACATCATAACATCATACTTATCATATGAGGTGACATTAACCGATGTGGGTTTTGCCTAAACCAATGTGGGATTTGCCTAAACCAGTGTGGGATTTGCCTAAACCAATGTGGAATTTGCCTCATCATTGGGTTTGCCCCACCACTGGGTTTGCCCCACCACCGGCTCCGATACCAACTGATCATATTCCAGAATACATACACATAACATATAACGTGTCCCGGCCCTTCAGTGAGGGACTCGGTAAAGAGAATCGTACTGAAACGAGGAGGGCAGAAAAGTAGCACAATAACCGGAAAATCATAACACTTGCCTTTGAAACATAAGTCATACGTACCAATTTCATATTCAGCTCATCATGGGACTGAGAAACAGAGTCAGAAAATCATCTCGTACACATGCATAGATATAACGTGCCCCGGCCCTCTAGTGAGGGGCGCGGTAAGTAAAACCATCAGATGCATATACATATAACGTGCCCCGGCTCTCTAGTGAGGGACGCGGTAAGTAAAATCATCATATCATGTACATATAACGTGCCCCGGCCCTCTAGTGAGGGACGCGGTGAATGAAGTCATCATATGCCATCCTGGCCGCCTCCCCATATCATCATATCCTCATCATATCATATAACATGCCCCGGCCCTCTAGTGAGGGGCGCATTGAATCATACTGTGGAATCGTGCACGAATACATGGCCTGGCCCGGGACGCAGTGAAGGAGATAATAACAGCTCGCACGAGCAGAGTAGTGAGAAACCATATGCATACAAATCATCATCACAGACTCAGCAAAGTAACCAAACGAAATCTCATTTAAAAGCTAAACAATAGTCAAGTCAAGTTCCTTCCGAAAGTCACTCGAGAACATATCAAGTAGCACTTTAGAAATTGTAAGTACGTGTCAAAATCATATGACATAGCTTATGGAGATCAGGAACATAGTCGTCATTACAGACTCAATAGAATAGTCGAAGCGAACTATTATTTCAAAACCAAGACAATAGTCAAATCAAGTTTTCTTTCGAATATCCCTCGAGAACATATCAAACCGAACTTCAGAAACCATAGTCACGTATCAAAATCACGTGCATAAAAATTCTCATTTCAGACCCCACAGATAAATAAGTAATCATACTCGGGGGTCGGAATCATAGCCACATTAAATTCTTTCAAAAAGCCGTTAGAACTGTACACAGGAAAGTCACGGGACCCACGGACGAGCGTCAACCCAATCCGGGCCCGCCTATGAAAATTAAAGTCATTACTCGTCATGAAATTGTCACACCCTTAATCCGATAGGGTGTGATGGGCACCCGACCCTTACCTAGGGCCGAGCGAACCCGCAGACTTTCGTAATACTCATACTCATACTGGGCCCGCAGAACACAACATAAGCACGTAACGAAATTTTTTTTTTCGAAAACAAACATGCCTTTCATCATTCTTTTTTTCAAATCAAATAAAGCTAGCATCGTATGGAATCTGTAAACATATGAAGTTCGTAACATAATGCAGAATAATACATCGGCTTACATAGCATTTCAAATCCAATCGTAGCAAGACATACGGTCCATAGCTTGACCACATTAAGGATGCCAACATCAAGAAGCAAATATGAATCATAGACATGTTCGGATTTTAAGAATAGAATTACCCCCAAGGCTCATAACATATCACTACTTACTTGCGTCTAGGACATGCCAAAAGGAAAGAAGGATAAGCTTTACATACCTTGATTGCTTCCTAAGCTAATCCCAACTCAAGTCTCGGCTTCTCAAAATCTACAACACGTCATTAGACACCAAACATTAGTCATAGGCACCTCGGAATCCCATTTTAAGCTCACACTTTATTTACAAAAATTTGGGCAGCATTTCCCCTGTAAATTCAACATCCCGAGAATTTAACTCGGCCAATTCTTCAACAACAACCATACCAACAATCATAATAACAATATCCATAAGTAATTCCAAACGCATTCTAACATTAATAACTCTTTTCTATACAATTCGACGATATTCCACTTTCATTCAAATCAACCGCATACGATCAAGCCAACATCAATGTTCATACGTTCAAGTACTAATCCAAACCATTTAAACAAGATTCAAGAATGCTTCCAACAATCTACAAAATAGTCAAATCGGCCCATTCACTACATAATGAAACCCGAAACTTCCAAATGCCATAAGAACAACAACAATACATTTCTTTTCTTCCAAATTCATAAACCATACTAACAATCCATACTTTAACAACATTAATCTCAAAAATACAAGAAACCATATTAAGATCACATTAGCTTCCAAAACAGCCCACATGATTTTAACTTCACTTTGAACCATTAAGCCTTCATTTTATAACACAGAATCTACAACACGACATCCTAAACATACCAAATGAAATTAGTTCTTCACTTCTACCGTACACCACACATACACGGCCACAACACAACAATTACAACTTCAACTCGAATCATTCAATACCTTCATTCTCATCACATAATCCATGACAACAACAACCAAAATACTAAGTAAAATCAATTCGCCATAACTTACCAAAAACAGCCCCTATACGGCCAACATCCACACACAAAATTTTCATGATTTCCATCCATTTTCACACACTATAACAACACTCAAACATGCTACATACAATTAATTCATCACTCCTACACAATATAACACACACACGGTCTAGCACCCACACACATGGCCTCACTTTAACATCCATATTTCCATGAATTTCATTCATTTTCGCACACTACAACATGCACAAATCATCCATAACATATAAAAACAAGATTAAACTCACCCTTTTCCACTTTGTTCTTCATTGGCTAAAGTCATGAATTGCCAAAACAAAGGCTTTGGTTGCTCCAACAATCACTCCATGTTGTTTAGGACCCTCCAAATAGTGGAAAACCTAGAAGAAAATAATTTTCCATGGTCAATTTTTAGACCTCCATTTTTCTCTCCTTGGCCGTGAGTCTCCATGCCCTTTTTCTCCAAGCTTCTTGATTTTTCTAGGTGTTAAAATGATGAAGATGACTAAATTGTCATCTTATCTCACCATATATAATTATCACATGTGGGCTATGGCCCACATCCAACACATGGCCACATATGGCCATTTTCATGAAATGTCAAATTTCCAAATTTTCACTTCTAGCCCCAAATTCTCATAAAATGGTTAACTTTTCATAATTCACTTTTGACCCCAAATTTTCCTTATTCCAAATTTACCCTTAACATTCCATGCCAATAAAAAGATGAATATGCAACTTGTGCATTGAAACAAAAATCAACAAAAATCGGAAATTAAAAGTCTTGTCCACAACTTGTCGCAACCAGCTTAGAATATTCCAACGTACAAAGTACGGGGTATAACATCCTTTCCCCCTTTAGAACATTCGTCCTCGAATGTTCAACTAATCGTATAGGGTCTTAAGAATCTCGATTTAAACTTTTCCTTCTTATAATTCCCTTTACTCGACTTGTAACATTCTAGGCACATGATCTCGTGTCGTCTCTTAATCTTTAACTCAACCCTTGCTTATTCGTTCCATAGCTTGTTTTCCGTTTCATACTTGTCTTTGCATTTTAGCTACATAAATCACATCATAACCTTGGCCACTTTCTCACTAGGCTTCACTTATTTTCATAACAACCCCATTGTATTCACATTATATCTTATTCGTAACCAATCCCATAATATAACACTTCTTAACCCTTTACCCTTCCTAATCCACTTTATCCTTAATATCTCGCAAGCTGTCTTATCAATATATCCATATCCATCACAATTCTTTTCCTCCTTACTCTTGTACTAATCATACTATTACTTCTTTCTCGAGGTCAGCCATACTCGCAACTTACTCAAATCTTACCATTACGGCGGACACGGCCTTTCAAGTCGCATTACAAACCTACATCTCATTTTCTCTTTATTTCTGGGAAAATTTCGACAGAGTTTCCTCTATATTTCTTACTAACTCAAAACCTGTACACAGGAAATACCAACAATGCCTCACGGGGCCAAAATACATATATACATATCATATCATATCGCATCAAGCCACACG
Source organism: Lycium ferocissimum (assembly GCF_029784015.1). NCBI lineage: Eukaryota > Viridiplantae > Streptophyta > Magnoliopsida > Solanales > Solanaceae > Lycium > Lycium ferocissimum. Next base: position 26,797 of record NW_026726017.1, read on the forward strand.
GGGCTCCTAATATCATCAAAGACATACAAATGATAAAACATACCCCGTATGCCCAACTCAAACGACACTCGTTACATTTTACTTGTTTACTTTCCCTTTAGTCCGCAACTTGTATTTCAATCGCAACTTCAATATCTTTCCCAACATATATCTTTCATACCTTTACTTACTGCACCGGCTCGCAAAGTCTCTTTGTCCGGACTCCCAACATCATCAATCACTTTCTTCTATCAGTTAAGGTCACATTTAGATATGTACCGGTATGTCATTCTTCACTGCAATCACAAATCATGGTAAGAAGTCCCATCTCCTATGACTTGGCTCTATGGCACGATCTCAGATGTGAAAGAAGAGTAACCACCCTAGATGCCCCCCGTAGCCTCGTTTATAAATGTGGCGCGCTACACACCATAAACAAGACTCTAGCGTGTCCCGGAAACGACTTTGCGTACAACCCTAGGACGAAGCGCCAGGTTCGATACCAATTTGTCACACCCTTGATCCGATAGGGTGTGACGGGCACCCGACCCTACCTACAGGCCGAGCGAACCCGCAAACTTTCGTAATACTCATACTCATACCGGGCCCTGCCTAAAACACAACATAAGCACGTAACGAAATTTTTTTTTTTCGAAAACAAACATGCCTTTCATCATTCTTTTTTCAAATTAAATAAAGCTAGCATCGTATGGAATCAGAAACATATGAAGTTCGTAACATAATGAATAATACATAGGCTTACATAGCATTTCAAATCCAATCGTAGCAAGACATACGGTCCATAGCTTGACCACATTAAGGATGCCAACATCAAGAAGCAAATATGAATCATAGACATGTTCGGATTTTAAGAATAGAATTACCCCCAAGGCTCATAACATATCACTACTTACTTGCGTCTAGGACATGCCAAAAGGAAAGAAGGATAAGCTTTACATACCTTGATTGCTTCCTAAGCTAATCCCAACTCAAGTCTCGGCTTCTCAAAATCTACAACACGTCATTAGACACCAAACATTAGTCATAGGCACCTCGGAATCCCATTTTAAGCTCACACTTTATTTACAGAAATTTGGGCAGCATTTCCCCTGTAAATTCAACACCCCGAGAATTTAACTCGGCCAATTCTTCAACAACAACCATACCAACAATCATAATAACAATATCCATAAGTAATTCCAAACGCATTCTAACATTAATAACTCTTTTCTATACAATTCGACGATATTCCACTTTCATTCAAATCAACCGCATACGATCAAGCCAACATCAATGTTCATACGTTCAAGTACTAATCCAAACCATTTAAACAAGATTCAAGAATGCTTCCAACAATCTACAAAATAGCCAAATCGGCCCATTCACTACATAATGAAACCCGAAACTTCCAAATGCCATAAGAACAACAACAATACATTTCTTTTCTTCCAAATTCATAAACCATACTAACAATCCATACTTTAACAACATTAATCTCAAAAATACAAGAAACCATATTAAGATCACATTAGGTTCCAAAACAGCCCACATGATTTTAACTTCACTTTGAACCATTAAGCCTTCATTTCACAACATAGAGTCTACAACACGACATTCTAAACATACCAAATGAAATTAGTTCTTCACTTCTACCGTACACCACACATACACGGCCACAACACAACAATTACAACTTGACTCGAATCATTCAATACCTTCATTCTCATCACATAATCCATGACAACAACAACCAAAATACTAAGTAAAATCAATTCGCCATAACTTACCAAAAACAGCCCCTATACGGCCATCCACACATCACACACACAAAATTTTCATGATTTCCATCCATTTCCACACACTATAACAACACTCAAACATGCTACATACAATTAATTCATCACTCCTACACAATATAACACACACACGGCCTAGCACCCACACACATGGCCTCACTTTAACATTCATATTTCCATGAATTTCATTCATTTTCACACACTACAACATGCACAAATCATCCATAACATATAAAAACAAGATTAAACTCACCCTTTTCCACTTTGTTCTTCATTGGCTAAAGTCATGAATTGCAAAAACAAAGGCTTTGCTTGCTCCAACAATCACTCCATGTTGTTTAGGACCCTCCAAATAGTGGAAAACCTAGAAGAAAATAATTTTCCATGGTCAATTTTTAGACCTCCATTTTTCTCTCCTTGGCCGTGAGTCTCCATGCCCTTTTTTCTCCAAGCTTCTTGATTTTTCTAGGTGTTAAAATGATGAAGATGACTAAATTGTCATCTTATCTCACCATATATAATTATCACATGTGGGCTATGGCCCACATCCAACCCATGGCCACATATGGCCATTTTCATGAAATGTCAAATTTCTAAATTTTCACTTCTAGCCCCAAATTCTCATAAAATGCTTAACTTTCCATAATTCGCTTTTGACCCTAAATTTTCCTTATTCCAATTTTACCCTTAACATTCCATACCAATAAAAAGATGAATATGCAACTTGTGCATTGAAACAAAAATCAACAAAAACTGAAAATTAAAAGTCTTGTCCATAACTTGTCGCAACCAGCTTAGAATATTCCAACGTACAAAGTACGAGGTATAACAGAAATCATTTGCGATGATATCAAAGCGATCCGAGCCCTTGCTTGAAAGTTACGGTCGTTCGTAGTTTCAGAATCATTTAGGAACAAAACTCTTTTGAAAACAAAACTTTTATGCAACTTTTGAAATTTAGTCATACAAAAGACATAAGGACCATAATTCGACTACATTAAGAATACGAATATCAAGAAACAATTAAGAATCGTTTACGAGCTTATCAAAGCAATCCGGTTCTGTCCATAAAAGTTACGGACATTTTTAGACATAAGATCCTTTTGGAACAAGCCGTTTACACAGCATTTTAAATCCAATCATATAAAAGACATACGGATCATAGCTTGACCATATTAAGGATGCCAAGCATCACAAAGCAAATATGAATCATAAACATGTTCGGATTTTATGAATAGAATTACCCCCAAGGCTCATAACATATCACAACTTACTTGCGTCTAGGACATGCCAAAAGGAAAGAAGGACAAGCTTCACATACCTCGTTTGCTTCCTAAGCTAATCCAAACTCAAGTCTCGGCTTCTCAACATCTACAACCACGTCATTAAATGTTACATCCGGCATTATTGAGTATTTGAAAAATTTGGGAATAACCTTGACTTGTAAGGAATAAGGTCATGTTTGGATTCTACTTAGTATGTGTATGCCGGTTATGGAAACCTGAATGCGGAAACAATGGAGAAGGGCTAAGGGCAAAATTGGAATTTCGAAAATTAGTTTCGGGAATTACAAAACAAGATTTGTAGTTAATTGGGCTCAAAAAAAAAAAATAAGAAAACAAGGCCCAATGTTGGAGGGTGGCCGGCCAATATGGCCATGGCCCAAACCCATCAAGTGGCATGTGATGGTCATGTGCTTCAATTATATATATATGCAAGACATGTCTAGAATTTTCAAGAAAATAAAACAAAACAAATCAAGAAAAACAAGAGAGAGCCGTCGGCTCTAGAGAAAAGAGAGGAGAAAAGAAAAGAAGAAAAATTCTTGGAGCTTTAGTTTTCATTCAAAAATTTGGTTCTTCTTGGATTAGTAACAAGCTCAAGGTGCTCTCCAAGTTGGTATAATTTTCAAGGCAAGAAAGTGCTTCTTCGGCAAGTGGAAGATTGAAGGAAAGGTAAGAATTTCTATTCTTCTACATGTTATGGAAGATTTATATGTGTTGTAGTATGTAGAATGGAATGAAAATTATGGAAGTGCTATGAATTGGATGTAGCCGTGTGTGTGTGAATATATGTTAAGGCCGTGTGTGTGTGCATGGTGCATGGCTATGGTGAGTTGAGTTTTGTATTGTGTTCTAGTTGTGGTTATGATGGAAATTCATGTTGGAAATGAAAGTTGAATGAATTTGATGGAAGTTGGGAATGTGGATGTTGGCGTGGGGCATGGAACATTGAAATGAAATGAATTAATTTTGTTTAGTATGTTAATTATGTTGCTATGGTATTATGAAGTAAATAGAAGGTTTAATGAGTTAAGTTGGTGTTGAAGTTGGTTGTATGTTTGTTATGAGAAATTTATGTGATTTTATTATAGTTTATGTAATTATGGAAATGAAATTGTAAGATGTAAGTTATGATGGTTGTTAATGGAATTGAAAGGCGAAAATATGTTATGGAAGGTTATGTTGAAAAATTAGGAGTGTTGGACGAATTATGGCTTGGGTGGAAAGTTTGTATATTTCGTATATCTTGAGAATGTATTGTAGAAATGTTATGAAATGATTCCGAATTATATTGTGATGACCTTGATTAGTAATGAATGAGAGCGTGTTGGTATTGATTTGAGGGTATGAAGTCGAAATGAGAATTTTTGTATTATGTCGGAAAGTAGACTAATTGTGTTATATTGTGATTTGTGGTGATTGTTATTGTTGTTGGTGTTGTTGTTGGGTTGTTGTTGGTTATTCTGAGCCGAGTCAAATTCTCGGGGTGTCACATTTATAGGGGAGGTGCTGCGAAACTTCGGTAGCCAAGTATAAACCCAAGATTGAAATGTTAACTCTCATGAATAGTAAGCCGGTAAAGGTGACCATTTGCGGATTCTAGGCGAAACGGGATTGAAGATATAGCGAGCATAAGACTTCCATAAGGTATGTAACGCTTACCTATTCTTCATATGGCATGTCTTAGACCTACTAGGCCGAAAACGGAACCTCGGGATTAATTACGCTCCTAGAAATCCGAGTTTGATTTTGAGCACTATTCATTTAATGCAATTGAATTACGGTTCTTACATTTGGTTATAAGAATGTTTAAACCTCCATAACTTCAGCAAATGTATCCGAAATGCTTCGAAACTCTCACGGGTGACTTTATGGATCTCGATGTTTGTAATTTATGTTCGTCGCCTCAACTTGACCCGAGGTGGGCCCGCAAGCCCCGAGACTTCCTTTACTTGATTTGTTTGGTTCGTTTCCGTATGATATGAAAGGAAAATGTTGGTCTATGACTCCAGGGTCCGTTAGAAATGTTCTGTAACGTCATTTGAACGTTCCTCACTACGAATGATACTAAATTTTCGAAGATTGACCTACGATGTATTTTTGAGAAAAAATTGATAATTTAAAAGTCCGTAACTTTTGTATGTTAATTCCGACTAGCTTGATACTCATTTCAAGCCCTCTGAAGTTAATATATTTGTATACAAGATTATGTGTCAAGTCTTGGAACTTACTTTTAATATGCATATGGTTTCTGCACTACTCTGCTCGTGCCAATGATTATGATTTCGTTCGCCGGTACCCGGGCCGGTTCTGTGATCGTGCGCTGTGTGACACATTCGGCAGTATGATGTGTTACGGTTTTCGAGACCTTGCCATAGGGCGGTTACGGTTTATGGTGTTATGATGTGATATGGCATCGATGCGTTCGATGATTTGATGTGTGTGACTTTGTGATGTGTTCGGAGATGTACGGAGATTTGAAAACCGAGGAGTATGATGTGTTGTGGCACCGGCGTCGGGGGGTGACCACGTTCGAGCCTTATGCATGATTTTTATTTGCATTACGTACATTTGCATTCCGCGCGGGTTTGATCCATTATTTCGCCATTGTTACGTATGTCACGACCCGGCCCGTGGGCGTGGCCCGGTGTCCTACTTGGACACCCGTACGTACCTACCTAACAAATCCGACATACCAAATGGCTAATCGCTCGGACATACATAAGCCCGTACGTATATAACATACGTCACACGGACGTACATAAGCATACGTATATATACATACATAATACGTATATAAGCGTCGAAGGCTATCATAACGAACGCAGTCGCATATCACACATACTTACCCAAACGGTGATAACCCACCCCCACGTACGCGCGGACCGCGCTAACATACGGATCGAGAATCGAGAAGACGAATCGAGAGAGACGGACGGGGGCCCCGCCGTGCCCAAATAGTCATATATACGAACGTATGTACAACGAGAAGATATATACCAAAAATATCGCTCGGATCAAAGGGAGCTCTCGAACGACGGACGATATCCTAAGTTGGCGGCGTGCCGTGCGGCGCGTGCGTACGTGGGCATGTAACACGCCCCCCCGAAGCAAAGAGGGGGTCGGTACGAAGATGTGCGAGTAGTATGTAAGCGGAAACATAATATACATAATTAAAATAACCGGGTCGGATATGTAAAATCGTACGGACGAGAAATACGGGGGAAATAAAGTGGACGGAGAATCGGCTTCGTGGCGGAGTCGGTCTTACGGAATGTACGAACGAATCATGGCGGAGTCGGACTTACGGAGCGTGCGGACGGATTCTCGGACGGAACCGGATCTCGGTGTATGGCGGACGGAATCGGAATCGGATCGGACGTACGTAAATGTGGCAAACGAGAATCGAGTCGAATCGGACATGCGGACATATGACGGACGGATCTTTATCCAAATCGAGTTTCGGATCATGCATGCAGTCATAATCATATACGGACATACACATCATAAATCGGATCCGGCCCTTTAATAAGGGACGCGGTAGCGAACCCGACCTCGTAGTACGGGACGCGGTGGACGACGGAATCGGATCAAATGCCATCCCGGCCGCCATCCCCATAATATCACATAATCGGATCATGCTCAGATCATATCAGATACAGACAGATCCCGGCCCGCACAATCCGAGGGACGCGGTGAACAATGCAGTGAGGTGCACGAATTACAGAACCTGGCCCGGGCGCAGTGAAGGAAGCGTTGAGGCATCCACGAGCAGACAAATGAGAAACCATATACATACAGACCGACATACCGACTTAATAAACCGAAATAGCTCGGAAAACGGATCGGATCGGGTAATCGGTATTTATCGAACGCGAGTATCCCGAGAATCGTTCGGAAGTCGGAATAATATTCGGATTCGGAAAGACGGTCATAATACTTATTAGTTAGCGGACGGAACATAATTAAGAGTTACTTATGAAAATCGGACGAAACGGATCGATTTGAACCATACGGGAGTATCGGGGTATTGTGGGCCCACCTCGGACCCAACCATAGTACAATACATAAATTATGGATAATAACCCTTGGGGAGTCGTTCATAATCATCTTAGGGTGTTTTGACTCCATTTATGGAAGATACATACTTATAGGTCAATCTTAGAAGAAATTGGTTCAATCTTAACGACGGATTTTGCGCTAATTTCAATCTCGAATTGTGGGTAGCGAAGGGTCATCGAGGCTTTTGTCAAGCTTTGTTAGACTCGAACATGCCATAGAAAGATAGGGAAGGCTTTACATACGGATTACGCCGTACGCGCGTCCAATCTCAACTCCGTTTCGTCCAAAAAGCTGCAAATGGTCATTCTTACCGATTACTATTCATGAAGGTTAACATGTCAATCTTGGGGTTATACTTGGCTACCGAAATTTCGGCGGCACTTCCCCCATACATACCACACCCCGAGATTCAACTCGGCTCAAAATATCAACAACAACAACCAACCAACATTCTTAACAACAATAACAATACCAAGAATCATTATAAACACAACGTAGCATAACTAGTTTTCTTTTCTACATACGGCAACAACTTCCATCGAACTTCACATTTTCCAACCAATATCAATATTTTCATACTCATTTGCTCATTCGAGACCATTAAATACAATTCAAGAACATTTCACATTATTTCCCAAATTATACAAAAATTCCACCGAAACCATAATTCGTTCAAAACTTCCAACTTCCAACAAAACCATTAATCTTATTTACTTCACAATACCATAACAACATAATTAACATTCCAAATAAATTCAACCAATTCCCTTACATATATAGCACCACACGGCCAACACCTAATTTTCCAATTTCCATCAAATTCATTCAACTTTCATTTCCAACATGAATTTCCATCATAACCACAACTAAAACACAATACAAAACTCAACTTACCATAGCCATACACCATACACATACACACGGCTATATATATATTCACACACACACACGGCTCACCACATGCATGCAACACTTCCATAATTCTCATGTACTCTACATATACTACAACACATACATAATTCCTTCAACATAAAATAAGAATTCTTACCTTTCCCAACTTCTCTCCACTTGCCAAAGGAAGCACTTTCTTGCCAAAACAATTATGCCAACTTGAAGAGGAGCTTGAGCTTAGTAATAATTCCAAGAGATGAATTTTTGAACCAAGATTGAAGACTAGAAAATTTTTCTTTTCTTTTCCTCTCTTCTTTCTCCTTGGGGCCGAATGGCTCCTCTCTTTCTTTCTTGATTTTTCTTTTGTTTTTCTTGAAACTTCATGAAGCCACCCTCTCTTATATGCATATTAATCACATGCCAAATTAATTAATTTGCATGGACTTGGCCTTCATGGCCGGTTGGGCCTCCTTTGGGCCTCAACTTTCCTATTTTTTTTTGGCCCAATTCTTCATGAATCGCAATTTAAAATTTCCGAAACAAATTTCCGAAATTCCAATTTTGCCCTTAGGCCTTCTCGATATTCTAGCATCCAAACTTCCATAATAGGCATACACATACTAAGAAAATTTCAAACATAGCCTCCTTTCTCATAATTCACAATTATTTCGAATTTTTCCATTATGCAAAAAGACGGGATGTAACATCCTCCCCCGCTTTGAAACATTCGTCCTCGAATGTTAATTCAACTTCATGGTAAATCAAAATCGGTCGGGGAGGTCTACTTGCCACTTACATACTTGCCTTGATCGAAAAATTTGTAACGGCCTTCATTTTCCAACTTCATCCATCTTTTACGATATCACCGTATTGGGCCGTTCGTACCGTCTTAAGTCGGATATACGGCGGACAGAATCTTAACCAGAACTAGAAGGTCAAACGGACGCCGGACGGAGTCTTGTCGGAGTCGAGAAGCACGAAAGTGCGGCGGACGAAGCATAATCCGACGTCGTCTTAAGCGGTCTCAAAATCGAGCCGGACGTACGAGAGGTATATCGGACGGATCTATAATCGAGTCGGACATATCGAGATTTATCGGACGGTTTCGGAATCGAGTCGGACGTGTAGACATACACGAGACGATTCACGGTCGAGGTCGAGACGTACGGACGGACGTCGAGACGGATCCCGTGATCGAGGAGACGGAGACATACGAAATATATCGGACGGTCATATCGAGGGGTCGGATGTACGAGTCGGACATATTGGTTATCGGACGATTTGAAGTCGGAACCGGACGTCGAAGGATATCGGACGGAATCATGATCGAGAGTTGGGCGTACGGAGATATGTTAAACGGATACGTAGTCGGGTTCGAAGCACGGGAGTGTGGTAAGCGAGCTTCACCGAAAACGGGGGTGCGAAATATGGCGTACGTAATTGCGACCATAGTCGAACTACCTTTTAGAATCTCTAATCACTCCACATACTCAAATTCCACTTAAGTTACCCCGACTTCGCTTTTAGTCTCCATATCCATATTTGTGAAAAATTACGACATACTTCCCGGGGGGTCACCCCGTCCGGGATTGCTGCAGTTTCGGCACGCTTAACTTCGAAACTTTTATGCATTCGGATGTGTTACCAGTAATATCCTTGCGTCAATTGCCTCGCACAATCTTTGCCACATGATTCAGAGCCGTTCGGCACCTTAATAAATTTTTCAGAAATTTTCGTAGCGGGTCCCCCCGGTTCAAACTACACAATTACCATATTGCCTTAGGGTTTCTCGTATCTACTTCACTTGCACTCATAATTTATCCTCCACTCGGGATTTCCGATTTATACTAATGGCGGGGACATCTCGGTCGTCCCTACTTCATCCAGGATAATATTTTACAAAAACCATACCCGCGTAAGAAATTCTAGGAACTCATATACTCATGAAATACTCAATTTCGAATGCGACACTGGGGAGGCTGCCGTGAGAGGTGTGTCCACACGTCATCCTCGTCGTCGCTCCCGCCCCTCTCGGCCTCCGCCATCGCCCCGCGTACGAATCGGAGGGGTAGCGAGTGGATGATCGGACAAATCCCGGCTCACAGTGTGGCCGGGGCAAAGAGTAAGCCATACCACTCTCCCAGGGTAGCCGGGCGACATACTCACTCTCGAAACAGGCGGCGTGCCCGTAGGAAATCCTGCTCCTCCGTAGTCCCGAGAAGAAGGCTCCGATAGGTGCCGCCTCGTAACTATCCTCCTCCGTGGAGGTATGAAGCTACGGAGGGTCATCGCCCCGATCCTCCGAAATATACGTGTCATAACCATCCTCCACGGGATCCTCTGCTCCGGGAATCGGAGACTGCGGAGGAGTCATAGATGGGTCCTCGGACGGATCCGTGTCGTAGCTGTCCCCAGGGGTCCTCAGGGGTCCGTATCGTAGCCACCCTCCGCGGGGAACCTCGCTGCGGGGTCGGCAGCTCACGGAGGAATCGTCGGCCGATCCTCCGAAGGATCGGTATCATAGGCGCGCTCCGTGGGATCCTCCGAAGGATCCGACTCCAATCGAGTAGCGGGGCTCGCCTACTCGGCCGGCGACATCACGGGGGCTTCTTCGCACCCCCATCTCCGTCGTCGAAGCGGCCCTCTTCATCTTTATCCTACAATCACTGCAAGGAGAGGGTCGAGAAACAATTTCCAAAAATGCTAACGTTGTCGCTCTTTGGAGCCTCGGCTGCATATACGACAATTCGTTGGAAGGACCCATCCTATTACATAACATACGGCTCTGTCGCACGATCTAAGATTCCAAGAAAGGGTAACATAACATCCTAGATGTCTGAGCCTCCGTTTATAGATGTGGGGCCCAACACATCGATAAACAAGACTCTACTAGACACGGCTGCGGACACTCCGAGAACCGACCGCTCGATACCACTTTTGTCACGACCCGGCCCGTGGGCCGTGGTGGTGTCCTACTTGGACACCCATACGTACCTACCTAACAAATCCGACATACCAAATGGCTAATCCGCTCAGACATACATAAGCCCATACAGATATAACATACGTCACACGAACATGCATAAGCATACGTATATATACATACATAATCTGTATATAAGCCGTCGAGGCTATCATAACAGACAGAGTCGCATATCACACATACTTACCAACGGTGATAACCCACCCCGCGGACATGCGCGCGTACCCCTCAACATACGGATCGAGAATCGAGAAGACGGAATCGAGAAGACGGGACGGGGGCCCGCCGTACCCAAATAGTCATATATACGAACGTATGTACAACGAGAAGATATATACCAAAAATATCGGCCCTCCGGATCAAGGGAGCTCTCAAACGACGGACCAATATCCTAAGTTGGCGGCGTACCGTGCGCGCGTGCGCGTACCACGTGGGCATGTAACACGGCCCCCGAGAAGCAAGGGGGTCAGTACGAAGATGTACCGAGTATGTAAAGCGGAAACATAATATACATAATTAAAATAACCAGGGTCAGATATGTAAAATCGTAACAGACAGAAATACAGAAATAAAGTGGACAGAATCGGCTTCGTAGCGGAGTCAGTCTTACAGAATGTACAGACAGAATCATAGGCGGAGTCAGACTTACAGAGCGTACGGACAGATTCTCAGACAGAACCAGATCTCAAGTGTATGGCAGACAGAATCAGAATCCGGATCAGACGTACAGAAATGTGGCAAACAGAATCAGAGTCCGAATCAGACATGCAGACATATGACAGACAGATCTTTATCCAAATCAGAGTTTCAGATCATGCATGCAGAGTCATAATCATATACAGACATACACATCATAAATCAGATCCCGGCCCTTTAATAAGGGACGCGGTAACAACCCGGCCCTCGTAGTACGGGACGCGGTGGACGAACGGAGAATCGGATCAAATGCCATCTTGGCCGCCATCCCCGTAATATCACGTAATCGGATCATATCGGATACGGACGGATCCCGGCCCGCACAATCCGAGGGACGCGGTGAACAATGCGGTTGTTATAGCCCCTATTTTGTACGTTTGAAAATTTCAAGGTTGCGCGGAAAGTCAAAGGCGAGACGACTTCCAAAAATTATTTGCACGTGTACGTCGTTATAAAATTATTTTTGACGATTATTAGTGTGGAAATATTTGGAAAGGTCAAGGGTAAAGAGAAATTTGCAAAATGGCCAATGGAAATAATGTGGAAGGTTAGGGGCAAAATCGTAATATTGAGAAAAGTCGAAGGGCAAAAATGGAAAATTTGGAAAATGGCATTTTTGGTAATTTTGTGTGAAAGACGAGGGACAAAACGGTAATTTTACAAACTCTAGAAAAAAATTCAAGAAAGGAGGAAATCAAAGAGAATTCTAGAAAAAGGAAAATAAAGAAAAAAAAAGAAGGAAATTTCTAGAGAGGGGCATGTGCCCCTCACATGACCCTTAATGTATATATATATATATGTGTGTGCTTGTCATCTTTTCATGAAGAGAGAAAGAAAGAAAGAAAGAAGTGAAGAAAAGAAAAGAAAAAGGGGCGGCTAAGGGGGTGGCCGAAACCCGGCCTCAACTTGGTCTTGATTAATTCGTTGCTTCATGTTTTCTTACTAATTAGAAGGCCCTCGTCGACGTGGAGTGATTGTTGAGAGAAGAAGACTAATGGTTTGGCAAGAAACAATGCTAGCCGTGTAGTGGAGGGTTGAAGGAACAAAGGTAAGGGTTCATCTTTTTCTTTGTATGTTGTGAATGATTTGGACGTATTGCATGACGTGGAAATGAGTGGAAATCATAGAAATATGGAAATTATGCATGATGAAGTTGTAGCCGTGTGGTGGTAGTATTGATTGAATATGTGTTGTATTAAATAAGAATGATGAATCAATTTATTTAGCATGTTTGTGTGTTGTGCAATGCGTAGAAAAAATGAATGAAACTCATGAGATTATATATGTTGATGTTGTGGCCGTATGGGCTGATTTGGTATGGCAAGGAATGGGCAAATTTTATTTAGTATTTTTGGCCATCGTTGTTGAGAATTATATGGTGTGAATGAAAGTTAAATGACTTATGTTGAAGTTGTAATTATATGAGCCGTTTGGGAGCTAATGTGATTATAATAGGTCTTCTTGAATTTATGGAAAATAATGTTGGTAATGTATGGATTATCGGTGCCATTGATGAATTTAGAAGGAAGTTGTTAGCTTCGGGTTCTATGGTGTAGTAAATAAATTGTTTGAATATTTTGTGGAATGCTTGGAATGTTTTTAAATCATGTGTAAGTGGTTGTGGATTAGTAATGAATATATGAACATGGGAATTAAATTGAATGTGAGTAATATGTCATGGAATTGTAAGAAAAGGATTGGTAATGTTAGAATATATTTTGGGTTGATTATTGGTATTGTTGATGATAGTTTGGCCGGGTTGAATTCCCGGATTATTGTTAGTTGAAAATTTGCCGAGCGTGAATCTCGGGGATGTCGTAATTACAGAGGAAATGCTGCCGAAATTTCGGTAGCCTATAAGCGAATTTGTATGAAAAGTTAAGGAGAACATAAGTCGATGAATCTAACGATCATATGGATCCTTTTGAATGTAGATAAGCAAGTTGGGATAAACAAGTATAGCTAGCAAGGCGGCGCAGGTATGTGAGGCTTACTTTTCTTTTATGGCATGTCCTAGAGCCAATAAGTTGTGATATAATGTGTAATTGGGGTAACTCTGCTCTTGATGTCCGAGTGTTTATGATTATGATTATGTTATATATATAAGTACGGTAGCATCATTAAGTTGTGTATGTTTGATAAATGAATAAGTATGAAAAGCACGTGACTAAAGAGTTTGGTAAGTATGAACATTTCCAACTTCGTATGTTATCTCGATTCTCTGCGAAGTGGGCCCACAATTTCCCGATACCCTCCTTATGTATGGCGTCGGTATGGTAGCCCGAATATGTACGTACGTATGGTAACCGGATATGTACGTACGTATGGTATCGGATATATGTCCGTCCGTATGCATGCGTGGATATGTCCGTCCGTATATAGCATACGGATATGTCCGTCTTGTACGCTAATGGGGTATCCGATGTCACCTATGTTCTGCGAAAGCTCTGTAAGTTAAATGCCCACGACTTCGTGAATAATTCGGATTTGCGTCGGAATGTTCGTCACGATATAATATGCTTCGACCACCCGATGTGATACGTCTGGCGTTACGATACGATGATTGCGACGTCGTAAGGATTGATTTGAAATACATTTACGAGCCTCGGATATCGGTAAGAATATTCGTTTGTCGAGTCTGATTTTTATATGCATATGTTTACGCACTACTAATGCTCGTGCAAGGCTCAATGTATCCTTGCTGCGTCCGGGCCCGGGTTACGATATGTTATCGTGCGCGTTACTGTATGTATGCTGACCTGCGTTGGTTCTGTTATCGTGCACTTCTATGCATTGTTCACCGCGTCCCTCATAGGCGGGCCGGGCTGCGTTTTATGATATGATATTATGATTTGATGTATGGGGTGGTGGCGGGACGGCATTTGATTTGATTCATTCACCGCGTCCGTTTTAGAGGTAGGGTTACGGTATATGTACGCTACGGCGTTACGATTTACATGCATATACGATATATGATTCGACTCACCGCGTCCCTCAAAAAGGGCCGGGATGCATCTGCATACGTATGTATTTGTTCGATGATTTGATGCATATGAATAATTCGTAATAGTATGATACGTATGCTATCGCTCGATCCCGTACGATAATATGATGTATGCTCTCCTATACGATCCGTCGTACATTACGTGCGTGCATAACTAACGATCCGTGATACATTTCTATTACTTGTTTATGATTTTTATGGTGGTATGATTGTGATGTGTTTTGCTCACCGCCATACACATGCATTATGCTTAAGTACTTATGTTTCGACTAAGGTTATGACGCTCCGGTCTGTGCTATGTTTCTTGAGTAGTTTTTTCCCTCGATTCGATTGGCATGCGTTAGTTTTGATTATGATTTGTTTTTTCTTGCTTTGCATACCCGGTACATTTTAAAATGTATTTATCCTTCGGGGGCTGCGTTTCATGCCGCGCGGTACCCACAATGAGTGGAAGATGTTCCGGTATGATTGGCGAGCTCCAATTCATACCGGAGCAACTGTGAGTCCGAGTACGTACGTTGTGTCTTCCGGATGGTACTAGAGACCTGCAGACAGTGGTGTGGGTATAGTGTGTCAGTTGTGTGAGCGGCTTCATCAGCCGATTTGTCAAATTGTGTTTGTATTAAAGTTTGTATAATTACGATTTTGTCAAACTAGAAAGCTTTATTATGCATTTTATGACTATTCGGTATTGGGTTTTGAAAAAAAAAAATTACATGTGCGGTAAAGGTACGGGTTCGCTCGGCCTTAAATCGAGGTCGGGTGCCCATCACGTCCCTCGGAAATTGGGGCGTGGCGGCGGTGGGGTGCACGAATTACGGAACAGCCGGGCGCGGTGAAGGAAGCGTTGAGGCATCCACGAAGCGGACAAATGAGAAACCATATACATACGGACCGACATACCGACTTAATAAAGCGGAATAGCTCGGGAAAACGGATCAGATCAGAGTAATCAGATTATATCAGAACAGAGTATCCAGAATCGTTCCAGAAGTCGGAATAATATTCAGATTCAGAAAGACGGTCATAATACTTATTAGTTAGCGAACAGAACATAATTAAGAGTTACTTATGAAAATCAGACAGAAACAGATCGATTTGAACCATACCGGGAGTATCAGGGTATTGTGGGCCCACCTCGGACCCAACCATAGTACAATACATAAATTATGGATAATAACCCTTAGGGAGTCGTTCATAATCATCTTAGGGTGTTTTGACTCCATTTATGGAAGATACATACTTATAGGTCAATCTTAGAAGAAATTGGTTCAATCTTCGGACGGATTTTGCGCTAATTTCAATCTCGAATTGTGGGTAGCAGAAGGGTCATCGAGGCTCATTTGTTTCAAGCTTTGTTAGACTCGAACATGCCATAGAAAGATAGGGAAGGCTTTACATACCTGGATTACGCCGTACGCGCGTCCCAATCTCAACTCCCGTTTCGTCCAAAAAGCTGCAAATGGTCATTCTTACCGGTTACTATTCATGAAGGTTAACATGTCAATCTTGGGGTTATACTTGGCTACCGAAATTTCGACACTTCCTATATACATACCACACCGAGATTCAACTCGGCTCAAAAATATCAACAACAACAACCAACCAACATTCTTAACAACAATAACAATACCAAGAATCATTATAAACACAACGTAGCATAACTAGTTTTCTTTTCTACATACGGCAACAACTTCCATCGAACTTCACATTTTCCAACCAATATCAATATTTTCATACTCATTTGCTCATTCGAGACCATTAAATACAATTCAAGAACATTTCACATTATTTCCCAAATTATACAAAAATTCCACCGAAACCATAATTCGTTCAAAACTTCCAACTTCCAACAAAACCATTAATCTTCTATTTACTTCACAATACCATAACAACATAATTAACATTCCAAATAAATTCAACCAATTCCCTTACATATATAGCACCACACGGCCAACACCTAATTTTCCAATTTCCATCAAATTCATTCAACTTTCATTTCCAACATGAATTTCCATCATAACCACAACTAAAACACAATACAAAACTCAACACCATAGCCATACACCATACACATACACACGGCTATATATATATTCACACACACACACGGCTCACCACATGCATGCAACACTTCCATAATTCTCATGTACTCTACATATACTACAACACATACATAATTCCTTCAACATAAAATAAGAATTCTTACCTTTCCCAACTTCTCTCCACTTGCCAAAGGAAGCACTTTCTTGCCAAAACAATTATGCCAACTTGAAGAGGAGCTTGAGCTTAGTAATAATTCCAAAGAGATGAATTTTGAACCAAGATTGAAGACTAGAAAATTTTTCTTTTCTTTTTCTCTCTTCTTTCTCCTTGGGGCCGAATGGCTCCTCTCTTTCTTTCTTGATTTTTCTTTTGTTTTTCTTGAAACTTCATGAAAGCCACCCTCTCTTATATGCATATTAATCACATGCCAAATTAATTAATTTGCATGGACTTGGCCTTCATGGCCGGTTGGGCCTCCTTTGGGCCTCAACTTTCCTATTTTTTTTGGCCCAATTCTTCATGAATCGCAATTTAAAATTTCCGAAACAAATTTCCGAAATTCCAATTTTGCCCTTAGGCCTTCTCCAATATTCTAGCATCCAAACTTCCACAGCATACACATACTAAGAAAATTTCAAACATAGCCTCCTTTCTCATAATTCACAATTATTTCGAATTTTTCCATTATGCAAAAAGACGGGATGTAACACTGTATCTCCTGACCCTAGATATGATTTGGATTACTGTACCTTCTGCTTTACATACTCAGTACTTTTTTCCGTACTGACCCCCTTTCTTCGGGGGCTGCGTTTCATGCCGCGCAGGTACCGACGCTCGGTTGGGGGACCCTCCGGTTTAGGCTTCTGGTTCTGCTATTTCGGAGTACTCCCCTCGATCGGGAGCTCATACTTGGTACATATGTTTTGCCGTACACGTTCGTACATTTGAGACTATTTGGGGTACGGCGGGCCCTGTCCCGTCATATGTTCGTATGTTCTGTTCTGTTTGTAGAGGCCTGTAGACATGTTTGTGGGTCGTGGATCCGGTCGGGTTGTATGTGGTTCCGGTTTGTTCGTATGAGACTCTGCTTTGCGTCCTTAAGCGGCCCGTATGCTACTATGGCCGGTATGGCCCATATGCATGTATGTATGTGTGTGTGTACGGGCGATGTACATTCCGCGAGTTTTTGACTTTGATTTGATGATTTGGCACGGGCGACCGCTTAGGACAGCACTCGTTTCTGTATTCGTATGACGTCTGCTATCTGCTATCTGTACGAATAGTGTCTGCTGAATCTGGATATGTCCTAACATGGCAAATTGGTTCGTAAGTTTGTTTGGGTGCCTAAGTAGGGCACCAGTCAGGTAGGCGTGTGCGAGTTGCGACTCTGACCGACATAATAGCCTTAACGGCTTCTGTGCAGGTCTCAGTATGTATATATATATATATGTATGTTCACGCGCAGCACCTTATATCTGTATGAATTTAGGTATGTCTAAACGGAATTTAGCTGTTTGGTGCGCCAGATCTGTTAGGTAGGTACGTACGGGTGTCCAGTTAGGACACCAGTCGCGGCCCACGGGGCTGGGTCGTGACATTAAACACCAAACATTAGCTTTAAGTACTTAGGGATTCAATCCCAAGCCAACACTTTATTTACAGAAATTTGGGCAGCATTTCCCCTATAAGTTCTATTATACCCCGTACTTTGTACGTTGGAATATTCTAAGTTGGTTGCGACAAGTTATGGACAAGATTTTTAATCTTCGATTTTGTTGATTTTTGTTAAAAGTGCATAAGTTGCATATTCATCTTTTCATTGGCATGGAGTGTTAAGGGTAAAATTGAAATAAGGAAAATTTGGGGTCAAAAGTGAATTATGGAAAGTTAGACATTTCATGAAAACTTGGGGCCAAGAATGAAGTTTTGGAAACTAAGAATTCATGAAAAAATGGCCATGTGGCCTTGCATGTGACATGTGGGACATAGGGCCACATGTGTGAATTATATATGTAGAGAAAGATGACTAACTTAATCATCTTCATCATTTGTTGCCTTAGAAAGTTCAAGAAAAATGGAGAAAGAAAAGAGATAGGGCGTTCGCCATGACCCTAAAAAAAAAATGAGGTCCAAGAAATGATCAACAAAAAAATTATTTCTTCTAGTTTTCCTACCAAATGGAAGGTCCTTATTAACATGGGATAGTTGTTGGAGCAAACAAATCCCTTGTTCATGCAATTCCCAACCCTAGCCAAGTGAAGAACAAAGTGGAAAGGGTGAGTTTTAATCCTCTTTTTAATATGTTATGAATGGTTTGTGTATGTTGTGAAGTGTGGAAATGAATGAAATTCATGAATATGTGGTGTTGTTGTTATAGCCGTGTATGTGTGGTGTGTGGCCGTGTGTATATGGTGTTTGTATAGGAGTGGTAAATTAATTGTATCTAACATGTTTGGGTGTTGTTGTAATGTGTGAAAATGGATGAAAATCATGAAAGTTGTGAGTTGGTTGTTGTGGCCGAAAATGGGCTGTTTTGGATGCTAGGGAATGAACAAATGTTAATTAGTATTTTAGTTGTCGTCGTTATGGATTCTACGATGAAAATGCAATATTAACGATTCAAATTGATGTTGTAGTGGTTACGGGCTGATTTGGTAGTTAATGTGCTTTTGATGTAACTTTTATAATTATGAGAATGACATTGTTAATGTGTGGATTATTGGTGTAATTTATGAAATTGGAAGAGAAGAATATGTGTTGGGTTGTTCTCGGGTTTGGCATGGTTTTGGGTGATGTAGTATATTGATTGGGTTGTTGAAAATATTGTGTGAAGTGTTTCAAGTATTTTTGAATAGTATTTGAATGGGTTCGGATTAGTAATTGAACGTATGAACGTTGATGTCGATTCGAATGTAAGCGGTTGAATTGAATATGCATGAATGTTGTCAAATTATGTAGAAAGGAGTTATTAATGTTAGAATGCGTTTGGAATTGGTTATGGATATTGTTGATGTGGTTGTTGGTATTGTTGTTAGATATTTGGCCGAGTTGAATTCTCGGGGTGTTGAATTTACGGGGAAATCTTTCGCCCAAATTTACGTAAATAAAGTGCGAGCTTAAAATGGGATTCCGAGGTGCCTATGACTAATGTTTGGTGTCTAATGACGTGTTGTAGATTTTGAGAAGCCGAGACTTGAGTTTGGATTAGCTTAGGAAGCAATCAAGGTATGTGAAGCTTATCCTTCTTTCCTTTTGGCATGTCCTAGACGCAAGTAAGTTATGATGTATTATGAGCTTCGGGGGAAATTCTGTTATATCCCGTATTTGGAGCGTTGGGACGATTCGGGTTAACTATGATAAGTTAGGGTTAAGACCATTCCGGGACGCGAAGTCGAGACGTTTGACCTTCGATTGTGTTGTAAGACCTAAGTGTGTATGATTTTATTGACATGGATTATTTAAGAAAAAAATTGGGACCAAAGATGGAATATTTGGAAGTGGCCAATTATTGAAAAAAAGGAGGGAGTAAAACAAGGCCATGTGGCCGGCCACCTTTGGAGTGGGCCATGGCCACATGGTTGGCTAATATTAGTAATAAAAAGGATGACTTAGGAGGATCATTTTCATCATTCTCATCACTTAGAACAATCAAGAACTTTGGAGAGAAAACATAAGGGCTGTTCGGCCAAGACCAAGGGAAATTGAAGTTCAAAAATCTTCACTCCAAAAATATTTTCTCCTAGTTTTCCTACTAATTGGAGGGTGCTTAGTAACGTGGAGTTGTTGTTTCAAGCGTTGGATTGTTCGTTTTCATCCTTGGCTAACTTTGGACAAGTTGAGGAGTTGTGAAGAAAGGTAAATTCTAATCTTGTTTTATGAGTTATGGAAGGTTTATGTGTCACGACGACTAGGGGCCGCGAC
>NW_026726018.1:0-47430 GCF_029784015.1 Lycium ferocissimum
GCGGATATTTTTGGTATATATCTTACATTTGTACATACGTTCGTATATATGACTATTTCGGGGTACGGCGGGGCCCGTCCCGTCTTCGATTCCGTCTTCCGATTACGTCCCCGTATGTTGAGGCCCGAGACATAAAGAGTGGGTTATGGTCCCGTCTGCATGTACCGTATGTATTATGTGTTCGGGGCGGTTATCCACCGCGCGGCCTGCGCGCCGCTATACGTGTGTATATAAATATGTTGGCCCCGCGTGGCCTTTGTTGGTATTTTCTCGTGCGTGTTAAATTGTGGTTAGTAAGAAAAACGGAGGGAAACCGCCCAAATTTTTCTAGATACTCGAGTTACTACTTTGGGGTTTCTAGTACGTACGGGTGCCCAGGTCGGGCACTAGTCACGGCCTACGGGGCTGGGTCGTGACAAGAGGCATCACAATAAACAACATAACCATCTGGTCCTTCTAGAAGTGTCAAGACTGGGCCTGCAGTTAATTTATCCTTCAATTCCTGGAAATTGCGTTCACAAGCATCGGTCCACTGAAATTTTGCTAACTTCTGAGTTAACTTCATCAATGGTGCGGAATGTCTTTTTCTCTAACCCTGACTTGATGGTACCCTGATCTCAGATCTATCTTGGAAAACCATTTGGCACCCTGTAATTAATGAAACAAATCATCGATTCTCGGGAGCGGATATTTATTCTTTATTGTCACCTTCTTCAGATGCCTATAGTCAATGCACATTCGTAAGGAACCATCTTTCTTTCTTACAAATAGGATAGGTGCTCCCCATGGCGATGAACTGGGCCTGATAAACCCCTTCTCAAGCAAATCCTTCAGTTATGCCTTTAGCTCTTTCAGTTCTGCAGGAGCCATCCTATAAGGGGGAATAGATATGGGTTCAGTGTCCGGTAGCACATCAATGGTAAAATCAATCTCCCGCTCCGGTGGAAGACCTGGAAGTTCATCTGAAAATACATCCGGAAACTCATTTACTACCGGGACAGATTGAAGAGTTGGGGGCTTTGCTCGATGTCATGAACTCGGACTAAGTGATAAATACAGCCTTTGGCAATCATTTTCCTCGCTTTGAGATAGGAAATAAACCTTCCTCTTGGAGTTGCTGTGTTACCCTTCCATTCTAGGACTGGCTCTCCCAGGAATTAGAATCGAACTATTTTTGTTCTGCAATCTACATTGGCATAACAATAAGCTAACCAATCCATGCCCATAATAACATCAAAATCTAGCATTTCCAGCCCAATCAAATCAGTTATAGTCTGATGATCACATACCACAATCGCACAATTTTTATACACTTGTCTAGCTATTACCGGGTCACCAACAGGAGTAGACACTTTAAAAGGTTTGATCGGTTCAGGCTTCACCCCAATACGACCCGTAACATAAGGAGTAATATACGACAATGTAGATCCCAGATCCATCAATGCATAAACATCATAAGAGAATATGGATAATATACCTGTGACAACGTCAGGGGAGGACTCAAGATCCTGTCATAAGGCATAAATATGGGACTGGGAGCCACCTGAACTGGATGCTACCCCTCTGCCCCTACCACGACCTACTGCAGCCTGGGGAGTCTGCGCTACGGGGTGCACGGATGAAGAATAATCGGCTACTGATCCAATGGGCTAAACCCCACCTGTACCGCGCATCGAGGAACAATCATGCATCATATGCCCAGTCTATCCACAAGCATAACAAGTATCTGAGCCTTGGCGACACGGACCCGAATGTAACCTTCTGCATTGGCTGCATCGTGGAACCAGTGGTCTTCTATAACTAGGATCTCCTCCAAACTGAGAACCCAAAACTCTCGAGCTCTGACCCTGTCCTGAATAAATGGGGCGGTCAAATCTCCTGCCCGCAAATCGAGAAGGTGCACTAGTAGCCGACTGGCCTGAATATCTAGAAAATAGCTGCCTCTGACCCCCTCTATACTCTCTACCAGCACCCGCAGATCTGGCTCTCTTACTATGCCCTCTATCCATATCACGCTCGCCCCGGTGCGGCTGTTGTTGCTCCTATAAGTTCTGGGCATGAGCCTGAATACGAAAATGTCCATCCCCTCCTCGTAGCAAGCCGTGCAATCTTTGAACAAATGTGGCCCTAAGCCACTCACATATCGATGTACGCTATCTCCCATATCAGCTACCATAGTCAGGGCATACCGAGCCAAAGAATTAAAGTGAAAACTTTACTCTTGGGCACTCATATTCCCTTGCTTTAGATACAAGAATTGATCAGGTCTGTTGGTTCCTCGGTCATCTGTTGACCCGAAGCATCCAGTGGACGAATTGGAGGCATTGAAGTTGGAACTGAGGCCCCGTCATGCTCATCTAGAACAGGCGGAGTGTGAGAGGTATGAGATAGAGCCTCATTATGGGACTCACCCTCTTCTATATTTACCGCTGGCTCCTGTTCAACCCGCCTTCCTGTCGCAGTCTTGCCCTTCTAGGCGACCGTCACTTTCTCTTTACCGGCATCGCTGAAATCATAACACACAGTTAGGGAAAAGGAATTCTTATAACGGAGCTCTATCGCACGATCTATGGAGAAAAAAGACGGTCATTATTCCAAAATGCCTCGCAGCCTCTTTTTTATAAGTGTGGCACGCTTCACACCCATAAACAAAACTCTACTAGACACGGCTCGTAGAGACACCCTAGAACGGAACTACTCTGATACCACTTTTGTCATGACCCAACTAGTGGGCCATGATGGGTACCCGGAGTTGGCTACCGAGCACCACTCATCATGCTATCTATCATACTTAACCTGGACATATATCATTTCCAAAATAAAACTTGTCATAAACGCATTTCTAAATCTCCCAAAACATATATCTATGCATAAGCCCACGAGGCTACAAAATGATGTACAAACTATACACAGAAGGAGTCTCATAACACCTACAACCCACACATAAGTATCTACGAGCCTCTAACTAAAGTACTAAAGTCATAAGGACAGGACAGGACCCCGCCATGCCCCAAATATGTACACAAAAGAATATATCAATAAATAGCACCTCCGAAGTAGTGGAGTGCTCCTGGGTAGCTGCTAATAGGCTCCTACGAATCTGTATTGCCTCTCTGTCTACCAGTGGGCATGAACACAGCGTCCATAAAGAAAAGGCGTCAGTACGAACAATGTACTGAGTATGTAAGGCATATATGATAACATGATAAGGAAATATAGAAAACATAAGAAGAAAGTATCACTACAACTGCTTGCCTCTTGAGGTGGAATCCTGCATGCTCATTTTTACCTTCAAAACATATCACACATACATACATAAGTTGTCTGAATCAATAACATCATTAGCTCGCATCCGGGCCTCCCGCGTCCGAGGTAATCATTTCACGCCGCCCACTAGTGATACTGTCATTATCCATAAGCCGCCCGCCTTAACGGTGCTACCCGTGCCATATAGACACGGTGTAATAAGCGGCCCGCCTTAGCGGTGCTGTCCGGCCATCTAGGCACGATGTAATCATCATTATACGCTCAACATGAAGCATGCATAAGAGCTCAAGTAAAAGCTGTGACTCTATTAGAGTGACGTAAGGTCGGTAACCTCCGATTATCTTATGGAACTATCATAATCATTATGTCTCACCTTGAAGGAACCAACATTATGAGGTGAAACTATTAATAATGAATAATATCAAGAAAATCATGCAATAGGATCATTAGTCTAATCATAGCATCATTTCATAAGCTTTAGAATCTCTATGAATGAAATCATCATCATTATCATAGAACATATCTCATCTCTTTCTCATAGGAAGCTCTTAGAAGTCTTTAGCCTTCAACTTTGGGATATGAGAAAGTCATGGAAATATATAGGAATCATAGTATAAGAGTCATGCCTTTGGAAAAAAAAGGGACTAGCCCAACATACCTTTACGCCGCTCTAACCTTGTAGACTAAGCGCTTCCCTCCAAGTTCACTATTCTACATTCAAGAGAATTCGTACTAAGATTAGATAACCAGAATCATACTATAGGTCTCAACTAGCATAACTAAGAGCTAACGAAAATTGGGCAGCATGTCCTTTGTTTCAACAACTTCCTCCATATAATAAACAACTCCTAAACTTCAATAACTACACCCGCAATATCATAATCCATAAACCTCACCAAGCTAGGGATCATTCAATTCTCAAAATCCCCTTTGAAAGTCATCCATAACCATGATTGTGACACCACATCATATTCATTCACATATAGTGCTTCTACAGCATCTTTAATCTCATTCATAACAAGATTACATTCATGATATATCAAGAATTATGATTCAAGTCAAGTTACTATTCAAGACTACCACTATTTCCATATTTAAACTTCATACTCCACTTTCTTCCATAATCCAAGTCTTTCAACCACTCCATATTCTTAATAACATGAAATAAACATAAAACTCACCTTTGATTATGTAGGAATGAACTTTGGATGAAGATACTTCACTTGAAGAAAACCCTAACTTCAATTCCAAAGGAATTTCTAGCTTCCATTAACCCTAGCTAGCATCCTTGCACTTGATTCCACTAATTGTTGGTATTTGATCTTCGATCTCCCTTGAATTTGTGTTGGTATGATGTATAGAATATTCTAGAGTTCTTGAGAGGTGTGGAGAAGATGAGAAAATGAAATATAAGAGCATGGGTCTTATATTTATAATTGTGAAAAATCTGACGCGACATGGATTATACGGACACTTATACGGTCCGTATAAAATTATACAGTCAGTATAAGTGACCGTAGAATTGCACCAACAACCGATCCTTCTGTAACGATTATACGGTCCCTTATACGGTCCGTATAATTTTATACGGTACGTATAAGTGACCGTGTAATATCATCAGTGATGTCCCTTCACTGTGACTATTATACGGACCGTATAATGGGTCGTATAACTCACCCTTTTTACGAACGTGTTCTTGTCGTTTCGTATGATCTCCAACCCTTATGGAACCTTCTTAACACTTGTTTAACACTTCATTAACAATCTAAATATCCGCATAACTCCTCCCCAAGGCATTACCAAACAATCCTTAACGCAATAGTTTACGAAACCTTGCCTAAACACCACTTATACTTCACTTGTCCTTATCAAACTTTATTTCACCAATTCCTATAACTTCGAAATCTTATCGTATGCCCTCTAAAATTACCAAGTACCCTTCTTATGGTCATAAGAGCTTCATGTTAACCTTAAGATCGTGTTAGTCTACTTACGACACAACGACATAAAATTTTTGAAGTGTAACATGATGGCGATGTTCCAGGGTATGCCGAGGCTTTCTGTGGAGACAGGTTCATCCAGTGTTGGTGGGTGTTACTTTACTAGAGAGGAGATAAAAGACTAACTCGATGCTCAAAAAGAGATAGCTGAGTCACTCACCATTTTGCATCGTCTACACTTCCTTGGCTGCAGACCACGTCCAGCTTCGCACTGATTTGGAGAAGGAGCAGGCCAGGAACAAATCTCGCGAAAAGGTCTATTTGAGGTCTTGGAGGGGTGTCAAAGGCTTATGGATGAAGATGTACCCCTACGAGGAGATGCATGTGCATGACGAGGATGACTCTGACCAGTACTCATTTGTGAGCTAGGCCAAGGGAGGTGACCGGAGGAGCAAATCAGCACAGGATGCAGGTAGTTTAGATAGTGCAGGTGCCACAAGTACCCAGATGTCCTAGAGACATCTCCCCCCCCCCCTTATTATGCTAGTGTTTTGGTTTCCCATGTCGGGCTTGCATGTTGAAACAATTTTTTTTTCTTGGTTTGGTTGTATCTTTTCTTTTCTTTTCAGATGATGTTGTTTTTGGTTTATGGTTAGCCTTGTTTTAGTAATGGTATTTGGTTTCATAGTAGTGATTTGAGTTTTCCTTGCCTTTGTCGGGCTTGTTTTTATATAACTGATGTTTTTGGATGCTATTGCTTTTATCAGCTCTATCAGATGGGAAAACAGGGGAAACAAGTTGGAAACATGGGAGAAAATATGGTCTCTGAACCCAGGGGTTCCGCTTCAATGGTCCCGCTTCGGCGGTAGAGGGGCCGCAGAAGTGGGCAGGGAAGAATAGAAGGGACCACTTCAGCGGTGGCCTACCCGCTGCAGCGATAACGCTACAGCGATGGGCTGACCGCTGGGGCGCAACACCTGGCAGTGGTATCATACCATGCTCAGATCATTTCACAACTATAATTTAATTCAGCCATTCCCAACACATGTTAGATCTGATCTCAGAATATGACTTGCTTTTCACGTGTAGATACCAATTGGAATCGTCTAGATACCATTTTGGCCCACCGAGATACCAATTTGACCGAAGTAGCACGATTTGAAAGAAAGAAGGGAAGTTTTCCTAGATGCCCCATAGCCTCCTGTGGATGGGCACTGATGTCTACGTACCATTCCACGAGACTTTACTAGACATTGCTCTTGTACTCGTGAGACCGGTAACCTAGGCTCTAATACCAACTTGTCACGACCCATTTTAGGACCGCGCGGGCACCTACCTTTCCCTCCTCGGTAGGCGAACCCTCAATTAAATAGCATATCAAATAATAAAGACACTTTGAATAGATGATATAATTAAATACGATTAACAGCGGAACTCAATTCATTTAATAACTCAAGATTGAAGCAATTACAACAGTTAAATAATTACAGACTCAATCCGACTTCCCACAACCTGGTCTAGACTAGTACAAGAGCGATAAAATGATCCAAATTACAACAACACTCTAAGACTCAACCTCCGTCCTAGAATGAAGTGGGAGGAGGCCTTCAAAATAGGCACCGCGCATTTCCCAACATATAGAAATAAATCACCTGAAACACTCTACACCCCAAAAAGGGTGGAGCAAGAGCAGTATCAGTAAAATCCACGTGTACTAAGTAAGTATCGTAGGCCGACAATGGTTAGAACCACATATCGGTAAAAGAATTCACAAATAAACATGGTAAATAACTAATCAAGTATACATTTATCTACAGCTCATGATAACATCAATACCTTCAACTCATTAATTATCCTCTAATAACCATAAGTCAATTCCACCACAATATCACAACAATAACATATCCTTATACCGTTCGTTTTTAGTCTAGGAGTCAACTCGTCATTATGAAACCTTTTATTCTACATCCCTTAGACGGCAAACATTAATTGATCCTACGAACGATCTACGAGATAAATCGACAAGGATAAGGCAACCATATCCGGATCCAAGCATACGTCATTGCCTAAGTAGAGCATCTAAAACCAATTGTACCAAGTTTCCATAGATTAAATCTGAAACCGACATCACAGTACGCTACCAAGTCATCTTAATATAAGATATGAATGCAATGCAATGCAATAATGTATGAATGCAATGCAATGCCATGCATATGTTGTGTACACATGTGCTCCGGATGGAAATATAGATATCTCGGTAGCACAACCAAGGTGACTCACGAGGTCTAAGTGCCACCCGTCCCGGATCTTTACCCAACAGACAGACGGGACCGCGGATCTTTGCCCATGGTGGGTTCTCACCTGTACCACCCTGGGGGGCCGGCGGAGTCCATGCACTCACTCAATTCACTATTCCAGAACGAATATCGGATATCGGACTCTCACGCCACTCAAGTAAAAATCGAGCCCAACTTATCATAGTGTTTTATAGAGTATCATCAGTATCTTAATAGTGTATCATGAAGAATCAGAGTGCATGGAATGCATGTATCAACCTCAATAATCATGCTCAATATCATAAGTACCAACAATGGGTATGCCAATAATATCATCAAATACTACTTGAGTCATACGAAAATATATCCTTGTAGCAATCATCAAATTAAGGTACCATCATATCACAAGCAAGATGTAACCACAGATTCCAGTACCTATTAACGCACGTGGCATCAAGCCAACACAATAGATTAATCAAGTCACAATACATTATTACCACCTTCCCTTAATCATGCCTATTAGTTTAGAGCAAGTAAATTCACCTTCTACTCACAAGTCATTCTTCATAACTCAACCTAGAATTCAATTACAATCGGTGGTACATTTTATCCTACAATTTATCAACTAGACTCTCTATTAATAGCACAACACAATTAATCACATATTACGGGCATTCTCATCGTGAGACATAGAAAAATAGGTATCACCCAGTACTCCCAAGTCACATAAAACCCACAGATACTCAAGAAAACCAAATCAATCATCCTAAGGAATCTACATGCGACAAGCCCGAACATACAAATCGCATAACAATACCACCCTAGGATTCAATCCCAAATCTCCAATCCCTGCACATGCATTCTTCGTTCCTTCTAATACATGAATATGGGAAACTAAGTAGAGTCTATCAAAAGAAAAACCATAATCTACCTCATGGCCGAGTGGGTGCCACGAACATCCATTTATTTTTCAACTCGATCAACACATTATAATCCTCACGAAAGAGCTTGGCGATAAACACGAGGCCCAATAACAAAAATTACCATTAGAACCCTCATAAGAGATTTCGGATTAATAAGGAAGGTTTGGGATCTTAACCCACTTCTAGATTCCATCTACAACAACACTAGGTGATTTACCAATTTTTAAGCTGACATTGAGAAAGACCCCTTTCCAAGATCCATGGAAGAACTCATTTTTAAGAAGAAGGAAGGTAGGAATCTAGGTTATTAACCCATTTAGGTGAAGAACATGAAGGATTACCTAATGGTATTCATGTGAAAGATAATGCTAACCCAACATTCCTCCAACTCTAGATACTTATAATACCCATTAGAAGGTTCTCTAGGTGATGATTTTTAGGAGCAATTTACTAGGTGGAAGAAGAATTTGAAGGTGTTAGAAGGATTATCATGACCAACAATCTAATTATTTTGACTTCCCAAAAGACCTGGGCGCCCGGAATATAGGGTTGGGAGTTAAGGGACCAATTCCCGAAATGATTTCTTAAATAGGGAATTTGACTGCGCGTCACCGCTTCAGCGGCAGTGCTGCAGCGGTCGCATAGACGTTGCAGCGGCCTAAAGACAACACAACACTAACGCTTCAGCGGGGTCATCGCCGCTGGAGCGCGACCACTATAGCGCTCAGCCTAGCGCTGGGGCGGTCTAACTAGGTCCCCGACCCGGATTTCAATGTTTGATTCTCTTTCAAACAATAGGTACCGCTAGGATAGATGTCGGTCGGAAATACTTTAGTGAACGGAAGGGTCTAGGATGATATGGCTACGGATAATTCAGAATTTTTTTACGGTAACAGTGAAATGGGTCGTTACAAAATAGAACTGAAATTCAAAGATCAGGCAAGGCTAGGGGCGTACCAAGCCCCTAGTTAACTATATTTACCCATGGTTGGGCCTTCTATATGCTCACGTACATATTAGCTTCCCTTTCCCTCTGGCTCAGAATATTTTTGGATGAAAAAAAGGACCTGTTGGGCGTTGGTTTGACACGGCCCAAGTGGCTTAGGAGCGGGCAAGAGGAGGTTGAAAAAAGACCACGCCGGTTAGAAAATATTTACTTAACTTATTACTATTATATACATAACATATATATGCATAAAGGTGATATATATTCAGTTTCCAAGATATTGAGCCTGGCAGCATAAGCTTATGATCAAATCTATCCCGCTAAGCCCCATTGTCCCCATTTTTGGTTAAGTGTAAGACGAAAGGGTCCTATATTGAGTCCAAAATGGACCAGGCTCGAATTCCATCGAAGTATAAATTTTAACTAAGTATTCAAAGCTTAATGGGCTTCCTATTCCTTTGACACTGATACACATCTCTTAGGGACTAATATACCTATATATACATATGGTATACCTGTTGATATACCACCTGTACATATATATCTTGTTAACACTACTTCTTTTATCAAACTTAGGTATATCCCTATGTATATCTAATCTTAAAACATAAACCTTAAGCCTATGATTCAATTAACCACCTGATAATATTTTGATCTTAAAAGCAATAACCTTCAAACCTAAACTAAGGAAAAACTTAAGCTTAGCCTAATCAAATATACTAGACAATTATTGACAACAAACCTATACATATTCTCAACTAATCAGCAGTCCCTAAAACAGTTACACTAGACCAAATCATTATGCATTCACAATCCGTGATGCCAAAAACTGTGCCAAAAACACAAAATGGAGTATGGAAGTTAAAGGGGATCAAGAATGTTACAATCATGATCACAGAGAAGATTTAGGAAATCAGATAGACCAAAGCTACAGTGACACAAAGGGACAAGGTTGGACAACTTTAGCCAACTAGAGATAACACAGGGATGACCCTTTAAGCCTTAGTCAAACCAAACAAGTTAAGAGAAGTTCTCAGAGAAGATACAGTGCTCACATATGCCATAACTTAGATGAGATGAAAACTGTGTCCTTTCATTTTTAGCAAAATCTTAAAGAGAGGGGATAACACAAGAATGTTCAAGCAGATCAGATGATTTTAGTATTCATTTCAAGGCACTAATTCACTATCAAGACTTCAACCTAACTAATTTCCTCCCTATTCCCTAGAAAATCAACAACCTTACATGGACATATTTAACCTTTAACCTCAACAGCCTGTTTGAACATCAACAAATTCAGTTTTTTATAAGCCCATCCCTTGGTCTAATGATAAAGATTGGAAGGATAGAAATAGGTACACAACAAATATATACCCCATAACCATGATAGGACACACCATGGCACCCTTTATTTGGAGAGAAATACTATGAACTAATAAATGCTATGAACCAATGTTGTATTTGGTTGTTACATAACCCTCTCCTCAAGGTTCCCTTAAAAGGTTTCCTCACATCAAGCATTCTATAACTCATATGTACACACTCAAAAAAATGTTCCCAATATCATCACTAATCCAAGCCCAATTAGATGCTCAACAAGAGATGACACAGACTAGCATTGCCTATTAACTTGACCTGGGAATCTAAGTGTGAAGCTGCTTTTTACCCCCCCCCCCCCCCCCACCTTTAATCATGATAGGATTCAAACAGGAATACCTATTTTATTTAAGATTAGTTTCAAGACAGGACAAACCAAGACAAAGCCAAGAACAACATGTTCCATCCTAAAAAACAGGTCAAGCTTTACCATCAATATAATTTTTAAGTATGTCATTACATATTCCACTTGTAAACTATAACCCTAAGAGGTGTCACAAAGAGCTTACTTGAATGGGATCTAGACAAATTTATATCAGACTTCCTCATTCTTTCTCTTGTTTTTAATCTCTTATAAGACCTACGTGGCATAGTTTGAGTGAAACAAAGTTAGCCTAAATGACAAATCAATATTGATTTATCACGGTGTTAACTCACTTCTGAGGAGTCAACCAAGAAACAAGACACCACACAAGTCAACTTTGGGTCAAATGAAGAATTGTTATGATTAGACAACTTCCTTATTACTAAAACAAAAAGACATTTTTAGCTTATTTTACCAACTTCCAACCAGATTTTAGCTCTTAACATGCTCAACCTTTCTCATCCCATTTTAGCAAGTCTCTAAGACCCAAAAACATAATATGAGGACAAAAGTACTGACTCTGTAACATGAATTACACCAAACAGGTTTATACAGATTAAACAGATGAAAGTCTAGGTGGTTAAAGCATGTCCAATCCCAAACTAAGTGCCATCATAGTCTTCTTCCCCCCTTAAAGACATTAGTCATCCTACTATTCCAAGCCATTTTTTTGATAGTCAGGGATTAAAACAAAATTAAGCCATGTTTTAGTAGTTAATTAGCCATTTTTAGACCCTACAGTTCATCTCTTCTCTTATTGGTGTTGCTAAATCCCTTTAGAACTTAAAAGCATAAACAGATTTCAGAAGAGGAATTTTATAGGCAGGCAGATTTAAAACAAATTCAATGACGATCAAATACTCAGGTTTTTTGTCACAAACATGAACAGGTATAGTTACTGACAATCCCATCAACTCATATATGTGTTTTATACTGCTAAATATCTTATTAAGACTATGTAAACACCTAAATGGTTGAGATATGCTTGGCATAGGCTATGTGAAACTGTTGTTTAAACTGCTAAATATCTTATTAAGACTAGGTAGACACCCAAATGGTTGAGATATGCTTGGTTTAGGCTAAGTGACACTGCGGTTTTATGATCCTAGACCATCAACTATTGAACCATTTTAAAGCATTCTTACAAATCAAAATGAGTCCTGACCTTAAACTTTCCTTTTTTAGTCTTAATATCAAGCTTAAATTCTCTTAGCTATCATATATTCCTTGTCTTATAACAATCAGGATGTCCTAGAACACATTTGGGTACATTTAGGCATAGGCAGGCTTATTAACTTTTAAACAAGACTGATGAGATTAACAATCAACCAGGCAAGCATAAGCAACTAATTAAATTATTAACAGGCTTCTATCTTCATTAAACAATACTAATATATATCTAAGCAAACAGAAATCTGAACTGTAGCAAAAACAAGATAAGGAGTTACCTTTTTTGAGTTCAGCCTTGGTCAAGAATGGATTTGAAAGCACTCCCTTATGCTTCTCCACCCAGAGCTCAGCCACAAACAACAAGAAAGTAAAGATTTAAAACTTAACTATCCCAAATAATAAAGGGTTTCAGCAAAATATTCTAAATCCCTAGGTAACTTGATTTTTTTGTGTGAATATCTAATTGTCCTCTA
Source organism: Lycium ferocissimum (assembly GCF_029784015.1). Lineage (NCBI taxonomy): Eukaryota > Viridiplantae > Streptophyta > Magnoliopsida > Solanales > Solanaceae > Lycium > Lycium ferocissimum. Next base: position 12,737 of record NW_026726018.1, read on the forward strand.
TGCAGAGTGTGAATTGGGGGTTCTTTATATAGAACCCTAAAAATTCCAAACCCTAACCCTAAACTTGATGTGGATCTAAAGCAGTTCTGGGAACAAATCCCTCATACTCAAGCATCAACAACTAAGATTTAAGATAAACAGAGTCTGAAGGGTCAGATTTAACCGAAGATGAATCGATCTAGTTTGACCATAAAATGCAGAAAAATAACGAAAAGGAGGAAGGTAATACCGTGTTTGGTTGTCCCTTGGTGGAAATAGAACGAAACTGGGACGGAACATTTAATGCTTCGCCCAATCCGGCCTTGCAAGGACTGGAAAAGCTTGTTCCCTTCTGAGTTTTGCCATTTCAAGCATGGATGCCGATAGACAGAGAAGGGGAACCTGAGGCGGCGTTAGGGTTTTCTACAAATCATTGTTACTGAACGAAAAATGACCAAAAGGGTTGTTTGGCCTAAGCCTTGTGGCTTATATGTTTCTTTGGTTCTGGGTTGAAGAAAAGGGCTTACCTTTAGCATCTATATGTATACATGACATACATGTATATACACCTATATACATGTATATCCGTGTATAAATATGTATATAGAGGGGCAAAAATGCATATTTAAAATGAATAGTCAAAGTTAAGAACTGTAAACTAATTAAAACATTTCACTTATGGCCTAATTGTGACTAATTAACTAAATAATCAACTTTTAAAATGTGGCCATATGCAATAAAGACCTTAAATTGCAATTACAGCCTTAATTGATTTAAACCATGAAATATGCTATTTCAATTATGACCATAATTAACTAACAATTGGTTATTCCAATTAATCAGATAATCAACAATCTTCCAATATAACCACAATTAAGCTTCTAATAAATCATGATTGATTTTTTTTTAAATGGAAAAAATGCAAATTGATTATGCAGAGATTAAAAACTTGAGAGGTAAAATAATTATTTATTTAATTAATCAATTTTCTTGAATTGAACAGAGTAAAATACTTGCCAGTTAAATCTTCAATAATTTTCACAATTAATTGAATAATTGTTTTGAGTTATTTTCTAATTAATATTGATAAATGCTTTAATATTAATACAAAAATGTTTAAATTATTTTTTCAAATGACTTACAATATATATTGAAGTTATTTTGCCAAATGACATGGTAAAATATTATCGAAATAATTTTGTAAAATCATTTTAATTTATAAAAAATACATAATCACTCTGTTTGATATCCAGAAACGTTAGGTAATTAAAATAAATCATGGGAGGTCAAAAATTAGGTGTCAACAATTGACCCTTCGAAGTTCGGGGATGGCGTGACTATCCCTGAGCAACAAAGTTTGACTAACCCTGATTTTTGACTGACCCATCTCCATGTTACCTCCCTTTTCTTTTTCTTTTTTATTGCAATTTTCAAATATATGGTCGGACCCTGGTCTATGGGTATTCTACATATCTCAGGTTACATGAAAATTCAGGTCACTTGTAGTTCGACTTAATTAAACTCCTACATGCGATTTTAAGCAAATTCGGATTTCCCGATTGTCAAATCACTAAGGGATCCAGAGTGATTTGTTGGAATGTGATTGAATCTGTGGTATTGAGTCCGCCTACATAACCGTGGCCTTTAGGAATCAAGTCACTTGTAGTTCGACAGGCTGGGAAGGATATCCCTTATGCGGGAATACCCTCGAATTTTCCATTGTGCATCCGACCAGTTGCAGTTTTTTAGTAAAAATAAAAGTAAAAAAATAAACAGATAACATTGTGGCTGAGTCTGAGGTTGGATGGTTTCCAAATCCAAGCCGGAGAGCTTCACTCTCTGTAACATCCCGTAATTCTGTATAGAGTGTGAAAGAATTTATGAGTCCTTTGAAATCTTATATGTTAGGTTACGAGCATTACTTTAGGCTAAAGACCCAAGAGGAGATGGTCAAAATGAAAATTCAATGCAGTTTCACAAAAAGGAGGTTTGACGGTCGTCCTTTGTACCGTCAATCTGTTCGACGCTCCGTCCTTTGCACCGTAGAAATTAAGGAAGAGAAAGTTGATCACTGAAAATTTCATAACTTTGACGGAGCAGATCGACGCTCCATCGATCTGTTCGACGCTTCGTCATTTGTACTATCGAATTGACCTAGCACAAAGGCCATTCGACGGAGCAGATCGACGCTCCGTCGATCTGTTCGACGCCCCGTCATTTGTACCGTCGATTGTGCCTGACGGACTGAAATTATATAAGTTGCAAAATTTTAGTTTTCTTTCATTCTTTCACTCTCAAAAACCCTAAGGACGAAAATCTCTCTCTAGGGCTCCAACACTAAAGTAAAAACATCTTAATCGTTGATTATCAATCCTAACATCAAACCCATGATTCTTAACATGATTCTTGTGACTAAAACCTAGGGTTGCGACATAATACTTCCTAAAGTGATTCAAGCTAGGGTTTGGGTGTTCATCACTATAAAAGTGAATTGTTAAAGATTGTTTAACATACTAAGGTATGTCTCTTTAAAAATAAAAATCATTTTTGAATATAAAGGTAATTTATGTGTCTCTTTTGCAAACTTTCTTGAAAGATTGATTCTTTATAAAATCATATTTTGAATGATATGATTAATTGGTTTTACATTCTTGAAATCAATTACATGTTTTGATTAATGGTTAATGTGCGTGAGGGGACGGGCCCACATTAAACATAGAATGTATAAACCTTATAAGCTACATGATATGATAAGTGTTTGTAAGGCATTCTTTGAAATAAACATTCTTTTAGACTGGCGTAATGAACTTGAAAAACTATTGTTGACTTGGTTTCCTTGAAAACGGGTTTTGTGTTTTGCCTTGCTATTCTGGAGGAAGAGTAGCCACTATGGATCCTAGTGTACTAATTGCCTTGCCATTCGGGGGGAAGAGTGGCCACTTTCGGGTTAGCTACTTGGGGTTTATTAATCGCCTTGCCATTCAGGGGGAAGAGTGGCTACTTCCGGGTTCGCTACCTGGGGTATATTAATTTCCTTGCTATTCGGGAGGAAGAGTAGCCACTGTGGATCCATATTCCGGTGTATTGCGTAGTGTTGTTGATATTGAGTTGGGCCTATATGGGCGATTGTGATATCCATCTTTATTATGGAACTGGTATTTATGCCTGATTGATTTAAAGCATAATTGAGACTGGTATTTTGAAATGGCTTTGTAAACAGTTTAACAAATGATATCAAGAATCACAAAGTGGAATAACTGTTTTTATACCATCTTTTCATAACTGACTTCTTTACGTATTATTGTACTTTATTTTCATATTACTTATTGTCCCCGAGGCATTCACTGAGTACGAATTAATCAAGCATACCATTGTTGTTTTTATGGTATGTTAGTAATAGAGAAGAGCAGGTTCTTGATACTCCAAGCGTTTAGGAAGGACTTGCTATTGCTGCTGATTTGGTGAGCCCACACGTTCATTCGTGGGACACCCTATTTATTTATTCATTCATTATATTAGTTTTCGAGCTGCATCCCGATGAGTCAGACTATTAATCCTTTATCTTAGAAGCTCCATAGTATACATTCTTGTGGGTAGTTGTTGAGTTATTGATTAACTCTCGAGCACGTTGTTACGTTTGACTAAGTACTGACTACTAAAGACTTCCGCTGATTTAATTCATTTATATATGATTTGTTTACCTTTATTTAATAAACTGTTGGAGGCGAATGTTGAACCTGGTGGGTTCAAGTGTTATTATTATTTCGTTTAGGTTCTTCCGATGTCGTTCATGATGTCAGATGCCGGTCACGTCTAGGGTGGGTTTTGGGGCTTGACAAGCTTAGTATAAGAGCCTAGGTTTAAATGTGTCCTAGGAGTTGTTTGTGTATGTGGAGTTGTGTCTAGTGGTGTATTCCTTGTGCAGCCTGATCACCTGCATGATCGAAAGACTACCAGGGCATTTATAGGTGTTTCTCATTCTTCTTTATTCTAAATTGTGATATAGAGCTTGAACTTCTATTAGGATCATTCTGACGTGTCCGATAATTCGTGCCTCACAGAAATGGCTTTAACTTGTGCGGGGACTGCTAATCAAGGAAACAATGGTGCTTCTAACTTATCGTCTGGCTGAGAAGCCGCTAGGGTCACTAACCGTACCACTGCTGGGGTCGAGAACGATAATTCCTTGGTTAGGTTTCTTTGAGCAACCAGAGAATTGGAAGGGAGAAGGGAGGCAGGACAGGGAACAAAGTAAGAAGGCCCGACCTACGGGTGGTTTCAGTAGTTCACAAAATGGAGGGGAAAGGAAAGGGTATTTCGCACCTCAACAGTTTGTTTCTCAGTCTAATATGGGCATTCCATCTGATGGACAAGGCCAGAGGAATAATGATCAGAACAGCTATTGGCAAGGTAGTAACCGACAATCATTTAGATGGGAGGATCGTGCTTGTCACCATTGTGGGATTAGAGGCCACATTAAGAGGGAATGCAGAAAATGGCTACGTAAGATGGCTGCTATGAATAAATAAAACAATGATTTGCCTGCTTCTGCATCTACTAAAAATTCGCCTGCTTGTAATGCTAACAATAATCATCAGAATGCTCGTAATAATGGCAAAGGGAAAGAAGTTGCTAATACTTCTGGTGGAGGGACAACTCGACTTTATGGGCTGACTCATAGGGAGACAGCTGAGGCTTCTGAGGCTGTGGTTACAGGTATCCTTACCATCTGTTCTCGTGATGCTTACTCATTGATTGATCCGTGTTCAAATTTATCCTATGTGACTCCTTATTTTGCTCTTGATATGGGTATGAAACTCGAACCATTGTTGGAACCATTTGCTATTAATACCCCTTCGAGTGTTCCTGTTATTACTTTCAGAGTGTATAGAAATTGTGTTGTCGTGATTAAAGGTCGTGGGACCGTGGCTAATTTTTATGAACTTGAGATAGTGGATTTTGATGTAATTATGGGGATGGACTGATTTTTCGCGTGTTATACTAATGTGGATTGTCGCCATAAGTTAGTTCGTTTCGCCTTTCCCGATGAGCCTGTTATTGTATGGTAGGGTGAAATTTCTAAGCCAAGAGGTAGATTTATTTCTTATCTTAAGGCTCATAAGATGATTACTAAGGGGTGTATTTACTATTTGGTTGTTGTTAATGATACAAAAGCCGTAGTACCTGAATTTGCATATGTTCCCATAGTTAGTGATTATCCCAAAGTGTTTCCCGAAGATCTTCCTGGTATTCCTCCTGATAGAGTTATCGATTTTGGGATTGATGTTATTCCTGACACTCAACCTATTTCTATTCCACCCTATCGTATGGCTCCCGCAGAACTAAGGAAGTTAAAGGATCAGTTGAAGAACTTGTTGGATAAACGTTTCGTCCAACCAAGTTCCTAACCTTGGGGTGCTCCAGTCTTGTTTGTTAGAAAGAAAGATGGTTCCCTTAGGATGTGTGTTGATTACCGTCGGCTTAATAAGGTGGCCATTAAGAATAAATATCCTTTGCCTTAGATAGATGATCTATTTGACCAACTTCAGGGTGCTAAGTTCTTTTCAAAGATTGACCTGAGGTCGGGGTATCACCAATTGAAGATAAAGGTGAAGGATATCCTGAAAATTGCTTTCTGTACTCGTTATGGGCACTTTGAGTTCCCAGTGATGTCTTTTGTGTTGACTAATGCGCCTGCTGCATTCATGGATTTGATGAACCGGGTGTTTAAGCCGTATCTAGACCGCTTCATTATTGTGTTTATTGATGACATCTTGGTGTACTCTAAGAATCGTGAGGATCATGCTAATCATTTGAGGATAACTTTGACAACACTTGAGGAGAACGAGCTTTATGCAAAATTCTCTAAGTGTGAGTTCTGGCTTGAGTCTGTGCCTTTCTTGGGTCATGTGGTGACTAGTGACGACATTAAGGTAGATCCTCAGAAAATTTCAGCGGTTAAGGATTGGCCTAGACCAACTACTGCGACGAAAATTCATAGCTTCTTGGGTTTGGCAAATTATTACAGAAAGTTTGTGGAAGGTTTTTTGTCCACAGCCTCACCATTGACTAAATTGACACAGAAGACTGCTAAGTTTCAGTGGTCCGAAGTTTGTGAAAAAAGTTTCCAAGAGCTTAAGACAAGACAAGGAAATTCGAAGACTTGCTAGTCTTGGGGTCAGACTTGATGAAACTAAAGATGGAGAGTTAGTGAGAATCACGCCATCGCGGTCTGACATTGTGGAAAGGATTAAATTCAAGCAATACGATGATGAGCTTCTGGCGAAGCTAAGAGATGGAGTGGAAAGGGGTGAGTACACTTCATTTACTGTTGGGACTGGCGATAGTGTTTTGTGGTTGTAAGGAAGATTGTGTGTTCCTAATGTTGATGGTCTTCGACAAGAATTAATGATGGAAGCTCATAGTTCCAAGTATTCGGTTCATCTGGAATCCACCAAAATGTATAAGGATTTGAAACAACAATATTGGTGGAAGAGCATGAAGGTTGATATTTCTAACTTTGTGGCTCAGTGTTTAAACTGTCAACAGGGGAAGGCTGAACATTAATGGCCTAAAGGCCTAGCTTAGAATATCGAGATTGCGCAATGGAAATGGGAGGAGATCAACATGGATTTTGTTATGGGGTTACGCCGTACAAAGGCCAAGTTTGACTCGATTTGGGTTATCGTGGATAGACTCACAAAGTGTGCCCATTTTCTTCCTGTAAAGACGTCATATACCGCAGCGGAGTACACAAAGTTAGATCTAAAAGAGATAGTTATATTGCATGGTGTTCCGACATCGATTATATCTGATGGAGGTACGCAATTCTTGCTCATTTTTGGATATCCTTTCAGGAAGGGTTGGGAACTAGAGTGAAATTAAGCACTGCCTTTCATCCTGAAACTGACAGGCAGGCGGAGAGAACTATTCAGACTTCAGAAGATATGCTACAAGCTTGTACAATCGATTTTGGAGGAAGTTGGGATGAACACCTACGTCTGGTAGAATTCGCTTACAACAATAGCTATCAAGCGAGTATTCAGATGGCTCCTTATGAGGCTCTTTATGGGAGGCGTTGTCGGTCTCCAATTGGTTGGTTTGAACCAAATGAAGTGAAGTTGTTGGGTACGCATTCAGTTCATGAAGCAATTAAGAAGGTTAATCTTATTGTGCAACGGCTCAAGACAGCTCAGAGTCGACAGAAGTCCTATACCGATATGAGGCGGCATGAGCTAGAGTTTTCGATCAGTGACAAGGTGTTCTTGAAAGTGTCACCAATGAAGGGAGTAATACGGTTTGGTGAAAAGGGGAAACTTAGTCCCCATTTCATTGGCCCTTACGAGATTTTTAGGAAAATTGGGACGGTGGCTTATGAATTGAAGTTGCCATCCGATATGGCCATGGTGCACCCTGTGTTTCACGTTTCGATATTGAGGTTGTACAAACCTGATCCTTCCTATGTGTTGAACCATGAAGAGATTGAAATTAATGAAGGGTTAATCAATGAAGAAAAACCGGTTCAGATTCTAGATCACCAAGTTAGAAGGTTGAGAACAAAGGATGTGGCATCGGTTAATGTTTTGTGGAGAAACGATAATACTGAGAAAGCTACTTGGGAAGCAGAGGAGGACATGAAGAAGAGATATCCCCACTTGTTCCCTATGGCAAGTATGAGCTAGCATTTTAAATTGCTCATGGATGAATCATTGTGTTTGTTCAAAGCAACTTGTGGTTTAGTGAATTATTTTCTAGACCATTATTCTCATTCGAGGACGAATGAATCTTAAGAGGGGGATAATGTAACATCCCGTAAATCCGTATAGAGTGTGAAAGCATTGTATGAGTCCTTTGGAACCTTATATGTTGGGTTACGTGCATGACTTTAGGCTAAAGACCCAAGAGGAGATGGTCAAAATGAAAATTCACTGCAGTTTCACGAAAATAAGGTTTGACGGTCGTCCTTTGTACCATCGATCTGTTCGACACTCCGTCCTTTGCACCATAGAAAGTAAGAGAAATTTGCTCACTGGAAATTTCATAACTTTGACGGAGCAGATCGACGCTCTATCGATCTGTTCAACGCTCCGTCGTTTGTACCGTCGAATTGGCCTAACACAAAGACCATTCATCAGGGTAGATCGACGCTCCGTCGATCAGTTCGACGCTCTATCATTTGTACCGTTGATTGTGCCTGACGGGCTGAAATTATATAAGTTGCAAAATTTTATTTTTCTTTCATTCTTTTCACTCTCAAAAACCCTAAGGACGAAAATCTCTCTCTAGGGCTCCAACACTAAGGTAAGAACATCTTAATCGTTGATTATCAATCCTAACATCAAACCCATGATTCTTGTGACTAAAACCTAGGGTTGCAACATAATACTTCATAAAGTGATTCAAGCTAGGGTTTGGGTGTTCATCACCAGAAAAGTGAATTGTTAAAGATTGTTTAACATACTAAGGTATGTCTCTTTAAAATTAAAAATCCTTTTTGAATATAAAGGTAATTTATATGTCTCTTTTGCAAACTCTCTTGAAAGATTGATTCTTTATAAAAGCATGTTTTGAATGATATGATGAATTGGTTTTAAACTCTTGAAATGTATTACATGTTTTGATTAATAGTTAATGTGCGTGAGGGGACAAGCCCACATTAAACATAAAATGTATAAACCTTATATGCCGCATGATATAATAAGTGTTTGCAAGGCATTCTTTGAAATAAACATTCTTTCAGACTGGCATAATGAACTTGAAAAAACATTGTTGACTTGGTTTCATTGAAAATTGGTTTTGTGTTTTCCATTGCTATTCGGGAGGAAGAGTAGCCACTATGGATCATAGCGTATTAATTGCCTGGCCATTCGGGAGGAAGAGTGGCCACTTCCGGGTTTGCTACCTGAGGTGTATTAATTGCCTTGCCATTCGAGGGGAAGAGTGGCCACTTCCGGGTTCGCTACCAGGGGTGTATTAATTGCCTTGCTATTCGGGAGGAAGAGTAGCCACCGTGAATCCATATTTCGGTGTATTGCCCAGTGTTGCTGATATTGAGTTGGGCCTATATGGGCGATTGTGATATCCCTTTTTATTATGGAACTGATATTTATGCCTGATTGATTTAAAGCATAATTGAAACTGGGATTTTGAAATGGCTTTGTAAACTGTTTAACAAATGATATTAAGAATCAAAAAGTGGAATAACTGTTTTTATACTATCTTTTCATAACTGACTTCTTTACGTATTATTGTACTCTATTTTCATATTACTTGTTGTCCCCGAGGCACTCACTGAGTATGATGTACTCAGGCATACCATTGTTGTTTTTGATGGTATGTTAGGTAACGGAGAACAGCAGGTTCTTGATACTCCAGGCGCTTAGGAAGGACTTGCTATTGCTTTTGATTTGGTGAGCCCACATATTCATTCATGGGGCACCCTATTTATTTATTCATTCATTATATTAGTTTTCGGGCTGCGTCCTAATGAGTCAGACTATTAATCCTTTATCTTAGAAGCTCCATAGTATACATTCTTGTGGGTAGTTGTTGAGTTGTTGATTAACTCTCGGGCACGTTGTTACGTTTGACTAAATATTGAATACTAAAGACTTCCACTGATTTAATTCATATATGCAAGATTTATTTACCTTTATTTTATAAACTGTTGGAGGCGAATGTTGAACCGGACGGGTTCGAGTGTTATTATTGTGTCATTTAGGTTCTTCCGATGTTATTCATGACATCGGATGCCGGTAACGTCTAAGGTGGGTTTTGGGGCGTGAAACTCTTATGGGCACACTATCTTGACCGGTTGCGCAAGAAAATGTTCCATATTTGCTGCGCAAGTGTTTGGATTCGGTTCAGTGGCATGCTCCTTTCTGGCGGTTCCATGCCTATTTCCATCTATTGACAGCTTTGCATATATATCCCATGATGTATGCTTGATCTTCTTGATGAATGGCCCTTTCGGCGGCGATTTGTTTGAATGAATGGTCCTTGTGGCAATGCTTGTTTGGTATGAATGGCCCTCGGGGCGATGCTTATTTGAATAAATGGCCCTTGTGGCATACACATGCTTTTTGTTTGTATAAATGAGCCTTTTGGCATGCAGAAGCTTTTGTTTGCATGAAATGGCCCTTTTGGCAATTCTTTTTGAATTAATGGCCCTTTCAATATGCACATCTTTTTGTTTGTATAAATGGCCCTTTTGGCATGCAAATGCTTTTATTTTTATGAAATGGCCCTTTTGGCAATTATTTTTGAATGAATGGCCCTTTCGGCATGCACATGCTTTTTGTTTGTATAAATGGCCCATTTTGCATGCAGATGCTTTTGTTTGTATGAAATGGCCCTTTTGGCAATGCCTTTTGAATGAATGGCCCTTTCAGTATGCACATGCTTTTTGTTTGTATGAATGGCCCTTTTGGCATACAGATGCTTTTATTTTTATGAAATGGCCCTTTTGGCAATGCTTTTTGAATGAATGCCCCGTTCGACAATGTTTGTATGAATGGCCCTCGCGGCATGCATATGACAGATATGGCCCTTGTAAATGCATGATTTTTCTTTCATTCATAGTATTAGTTGTGACCGTCGTGGTCGGATATGCTTTTTTATCCTTGGTACGACTCTTGTGGTCGAATATATCTTAATGCTCGATGCCATTACCCTCTTGGTCGAATATGTCTTTGTCACTCATTCTTTGTGACCCTTTTTGTCAGATACGTCTTTACATCCTTTGTCATGACTCTTTTGGTCGAATTTGTCCTTTTGTTCTCTATCCTGACCCTTTTGGTCGAATATGTCCTTTTGTTCTCTATCATGACCCTTTTGGTCGGATGTACTGCTTTTGTTCTCTATCCTTTCCCTTTTGGTCTGATGTATGCTTTTTCATCCATTTTATGACCCTTTCGGTCAGATGCATCTTTCTCTCGTTCATCCATCTTATAACCTTCTTAGGCTAAGGTTATTTTTCCTTTCCCTTGAGCAAACGGTTGGTAACATAGCTGTCTTCCTGTTTTATATTGAGAAACCTGCATTCACAAAAGTAAGTATGTTTCCTAAGAGGCCGATAAGCATTGTTGTCCTCCCGTCTGGTGTCTTCTCTTGGATGTTTCTCTAAATCCTCTCCTCTTGGACTCGGTATTTGAGAGATGGCTTTTAGAATGAACTTATTCTAATTGTTGTTTGAAAAACATAAGACGAAGTTATAAAATATGAGTTGTTTTCTTTGAAAATCTTGTTTATTTTAAATTTCATGAAATGCATTTCCAAACGAGGCCCTCCGATCTTCTGGAGAAATTCTGTTTCCGTATTCCTTAACTGGTGGAATTTATGAGATCCGTCTCAAAAATTCTGCCCCAGTTTCTGGTCTTGTGTTGCTCGACTCTTATATTAAATCGATGTGCAGGAATTTTTGAGGTCCTCTCAAAAATTCTGCCCCAGTGTACGGTCGGGGTCTATCGTCTTCTTTTTCTGACTATCTTGAAGGGAATTTTAGGGTTGACGTTGGCTGACTCTTGTGTTGCTTCTTGTACTCCGACCTTTGCCGCTTCCTCTTTTTGTGACGACCGAGCTTTAAAGTGCCTATGTATCTTGTCGCAGCACGAATTAGGTCGAACGTAGTTCAGAATAAAATTGAGTTTTGATTTTTTTTACTAATAATGTGACCAGGTCTGATATGGACTGCCTACGTATCCCCCGGTGGGGAAGTCAGGTCATTGCGCAGTTCATATTACATAGATCATTGTTTTTCCTATTTAATTACAAAAGTGTGATCGCAAGCAAAAGGTGCGATTACAGGGAAATAATAATATGATCACAAGCAAAATGATAATTCCTAAATGTAGTATCTCTTCAGAGCATCGGTATTGATAGCTTTGGGCCATTCTTGTCCATCCATCTCGGCTAGAATTACGGCTCCTCTTGAAAGTCCTTTGCGGACCATGTACGGTCCCTGCTAGTTTGGTGCAATTTTTCCCTTGTATTCATCTTGATGAGGAAAGACTTGCTTAAGTACAAGTTATCCAATTTGAAAGAGTCGGGCTCTGACCCATTTGTTGAAAGCACGAGACATTCTCTGACAGTACAGCTGTTTGTGGCACACTGCGATCATTCTCTTTTCATCTATCATGGCTAGTTGCTCGTAGCGATTTCTAACCCATTCTGCATCATTTAGTTCTACTTCTTGAAAGATCCTTAGTGAGGGAATTTCTACCTCTGCAGGTATGACCGCTTTAGTACCATAGACCAGCAAGTATGGGGTTGCTCCGATAGATGTCCAGGTTGTAGTTTTGTACCCTAACAAAGTATATGACAGCTGCTCATGCCAATTCTTGTAATTTTCAATCATCTTTCATGGGATTCTCTTAATTTTCTTGTTAGCAGCCTCTACGGCTCCATTCATATGTGGCTGGTAGGCAGTAGAGTTCCTATGGGTTATCTTGAATTATTCGCAGATGTCTTTCATCAGGTGTCTGTTGAGGTTAGCTCCATTGTCCGTAATGATGGACTCTGGCATGCTGAAGTGACATATGAGATTGTTTCTTACAAAGTCAGCCACAACCTTTTTTGTTGCTGACTTGTGAGAAGTGGCTTCCACCCGCTTGGTAAAATAGTCTATGCCGACTAAGATGAATCGATGTCCATTAGATGTCGATGGTTTGATGGATCCGATGAGGTCTATCGCCCATGCAATAAATGACCATGGTGAACTCATTGCATGTTTCTCTATGGGAGGAACCTTGAGCAGGTCTCCGTGAATCTGACACTGATGGAATTTTTGCATGAATTTATAGCAGTCATGTTCCATGGTCATCCAATAATATCTTGACCTCAAGATCTTCTTGGCCAGGAGGCATCTATTCATGTGAGGTCCGCACATTCCTGCGTGTACCTCTTTTAGTAATCTTGTGGCCTTTTTGGCGTCCACACATCTGAGTAGCCCGAGGTCGGGTGTCCTCTTGTATAATATTTTTTTGCTCAGGAAAAATCCATTGGCCAACCTTTGAATGGTCTTCTTTTGATTTCCTAAACTGTCTTATGGGTAACCCCCCTTTCTCCAGGTATGCCTTGATGTCAGCGTATCATGGCTTGCCATCCGGCTCTGCCTCGATGTGATCGCAATGAGCCTGTTATTCTTTCAGGGAGCTGAATCATGTAAGCGATGGTTTCCAAGGCATCAGCGAACTCGTTCTAAGCCCTCGGAGTATGCTTGAAATCAATGCCTCTGAATTTTTTCCACAATCATTGTATCAGATTTACGTACGGCAAAATCTTGTCATTGTTGGTGGCCCAATTTCCTTTTACTTGATTAATGAGTAAATCGGAGTCCCCAAATACCAATAATTCTTGTATGTTCATGTCTAATGCCATCCTGAGATCGAGAATACATGCTTAGTATTAGGCTATGTTGTTAGTACATCTAAAATTGAGCTTTGCAGCCATTGGATAGTGTTGTCCAATATTTTGTAATCAAAAGGGTGGCAGTGAAATCTCATTAAGTAATTTGGCTAATTATTTAATGTAAAATAGCTCCCACCGTAAACCCTAAAAACAAACCCTAAACCCTATTGTTTGACGTCGGCATGGCTACGGCTACCGTCAGTGCATGGCCACCCCTACCTGAGGGTGACCAGCATCGGCTTCCAGAAGAACCACCACCGAAACAACATCTATATTCCCAGATATTGAACATTTTGATTGAAACAGCCACTATAAAACCTAACCCAAACCCTATTCAAGAGAAACCTCTAACGTATGTGCGTGGCGAGCCCATGGTGTTGTGGGATGAAGCGAAAGTGAATGTAATGATAATACAAGCGAAGCTTCCATACGTAGTGATAGGTAAGTTCTCCTATGGATGGCTTGAACTTGGAGAACTATGCAAAATAATCCCTCTTTAATGCGAGATAAAATCTGAGTGCCCCATTGGATATTTGTGTGAAAGACATCTTCTCCTCAGATTATCATCCATGGAAGACTATATTCATGTGATGTCTAAACCTATGTACTACTTGAAGGCTAAGGATGGTTTCTATCAGATGAGAGTGCAAAAATGAGAACCTTGGTTCCATCCGGAATATGAAACCTCGACTGCCCTTGCATGGATATATTTTCCTTCATTAGGTCCTAACTTTTTTATGAAGGAGTCTCTTTTTACAATGGCTAAAGCAGTAGGGAAACCTTTACATGTTTATATGGCAACAAAGAACAAGTCTAGACATAGTTGTGCAAACGTGAAGGTAGAGGTTTATTTGTTAAAAGACTTCCCTAAAAGAATTAATGTTGGCATGAAAAGGTCGGGCACTGGAGAGATCATTGCAAACTGGATTGATATTAAATATGATTACATACCAAAGTATTGTAAATCATGCAGACTACAAGGACACAATGAGAAGGAATGTTTTGTGCTTCATCCAGATTTAAAACCAGCAAAGGAGAGTAAGGAAGAAGAACATGTAGAGACAAGTGTTACTAATGCAAATATGAAACAAAATGGGCAGGTTGCAAAGGATGCTACATGCACAAATCTTGTGGTGGATAAAGGGAAGAAAGCAATGGATAATGAAGTACCAGCAAAAGATAACTGGAACCATGGCAAGAGGAATATTTAAAGGGCACAGAAAAGGAAACAAGACAATATGAACAAGAGGGCGGAGCATGAAGGAGTGATTAATGGTTGGGGGATAGTAAAGGATAACAGAATCAATAATCCTCAGGCTAATGATATTGGTAAGGATGTGCAAATTAATAACTCTTTTGCAGTCCTTGATGAACAAAATGAGAAGGAAATCAACTTGGAGAATGTGGAGAAACAAGACAAAGAAAACTATGAAGCAGAAAAAGAATCAACAAAACCTTGGGTAGAAAAGTCTTTTGGTAAGCAAGCAAAAAATAGTGTTCCAGCTGAAGATTAAGTGGAACTGTCAAAAAGTATGCAGCAAAATCAGAAGGAGGTTTTAATAGTTGATGAAGATGGAAGTAATGTCTCAAAGATCAATGAGGTAGGAGACAATACTGAACAACTGAGAGATCAGGTCATCAATAATACTATAGTCAAGATTAGTACAGAAGTAGTAGAGATAGATGGAAAGCCTGCAAAATCAGTAGAGGGGCAAGAGGCAAATGGGAAAAGTATTAGCACAATCCAGGAAGCAGTGGTGGAAAAGGGTGAACATGATAAGTGGAGAGAGGATAAGACAGAAGAAGAGGGAACTGAGGAGCAATCCTTAGATATTAGTCCTAGTAATCATCCAAAGGAGCCTGGTGGATCAGTCCCAAAGACTCCAAGAAGTAATCCCCCTCAGGAAATAAAAGATCAGGAGCTTAAGGAAGATTTGCTCAATGTTCAAATTGATCAGGTGTCAAGAGCAGCAGATCTCTCTCCTAGACAGACAAGGCAAATGAGAAACTCAAAAATAAAAGGAGGAAAGAAGGAAACTGTTCCCCCTGTCAAACTAGTATCAAAGAGGCAGGTAGCCTCCAAACAATCTTAATCATGATGAATAAGCTCTTATTGTGGAATATCATATTAGTTAATACTCAGTAATCCTTTGAGAGATTAACTAATCTGAATAAAAGAAACAGATACAGTATTATTGGTCTGATAGAACCTTTTGAAGATCTTTGAACAAATAGAAAGATTTAGAAGGAAGTTAGGTATTGAAACGACTCTTTGTCAATATCTCGGGAAAAAATCTCGGTTATTCCTCGGAGGATGTGCAGGTTCTCTGGAGATAGACAATGAACAAGAGACATTACTTTAAAGCTGTTTCACCAAAGTTTAAACTTTAATATAGTCTTAACAGTGGTGTATGCCTCTTGTGATCTTTGGATAAAGAAGAGTTCCTTGGGATTCCATTAACCAGGTCTCTAATGTTTTTTATTTACCTTGGCTGGTGGGAGGTGACTTCAATGTCATATCTACAGAAGAGGAAAAATTAGGAGGTCTACCAATCTTGTATAATGAGGTAGCAGATTTCAATCATTGTCTCAGCAGTTGTAGTCTACAGGATCTTGGATATGTAGGTAGCACATACACATGGTAGAATGGAAGAGCTAAAGAAGCATGCATTTTTAACAGATTGGACAAGATGGTTTGTAACAATAAATTGCTAGATGTAATGCCCACCATGAAGGTAACTCATCTGATAAAAAAGGGATCAGATCACTCTCATTTGGAACTTGAATTCTCCACAACTACTGAGGTGATCATAAAGCCTTTTAAGCTCTTGAATTTTTGGGTCCAACACGAGAGTTTTCAGGAGGTTATCAAGCAACACTGGTGTATAGATTTTGAAGGAAATCCATTTACCAAGTTTCATCACAAGCTCAAAAAGATGAAGAATACATTGAGAAGTTGGAGTAAGAACACATATGGCAATATTTTTCAGCAAATTGCATCACTGGAAGAGGTAATCAAAGCCCATGAGGAGCATTTTGAATCATCTCCGGCGTAGCGTAATGTAGAGAGACTACATAGGGGTGCAGGCAGACCTTAGTAGATTCTTACATTTGGAAGAACTATTTTGGAAACAGAAGTCAGGACTAACATGGTTTCAAGATGGAGATAGAAACTCAAAGTTCTTCCATGCTTATGTAAAAGGTAGGAGAAAGAAAGTTAGAGTGGATAATATCCAAGATGCTGATGGAAATTGGCTAACCAATCAAGAGGAGATCTCTCAAGAAGCAGTCAGATGCTATCAAAAACAGTTTGAAGAAGACAGAATTCCTTCTAAGTTTGGTTTACTAAAGCATATCCCTACCCTAGTCACAGAAGATCAGAATCATACCATGGAGATGCTACCAAATGAAAAAGAAGTCAAAGAAGCTATTTTTTTCCTTGAATGGAGAAAGTGCCTGTGGTCCTAATGGATTCACAGGATTGTTCGTTCAATCAGCTTGGGAGATAGTCAAACTAGATGTGGTGGATATGGTGAAGGCATTCTTTGTGGGGCAAGAATTACCAAGATTCATCACTCATACAAATCTGATTCTTATCCCTAAGAAAGAGTAGGTGCAAAGTTTCTTAGATCTGAGGCCAATCAGTCTCAGCAATTTTACAAACAAAATCATCTCAAGGGTACTGCATGAAAGATTAGTAAAACTACTGCCAGGTTTGATTTCTGAGAATCAATCAGCTTTTGTGAAAGGAAGGAGTATCATGGAGAATGTACTACTCACACAGGAGATTGTCAGAGATATAAGCAAGAGAACTAAAACAGAAAATGTAGTGGTCAAATTGGATATGACCAAGGGATATGATAGAGTCTCTTGGCTCTTCCTCACCAAAGTGCTTAGGAAATTTGGTTTTGGTGAGGTGCTAATTGACATGGTGTTCAGGCTACTATCAAACAACTGGTATTCAGTTCTCTTGAATGGGCAAGCACATGGTTTTTTCAAGTCATCAAGGGGAGTTAAACAAGGTGATCCTCTATCCCCCACCCTTTTCATCTTAGCAACTGAGGCATTATCAAGGGGACTAAATGCATTGTATAAAAACCCAAGGTTTGTGGAGTATGGTATGCCAAAATGGAGTCAAAGAATTAATCATTTGTCATATGCTGATGACACAATTCTTTTTGTCTCTGCTGACCAATATTCAGTAAAACTGATGATGAGAGTGCTAAATAGATATGAGAAGGTATCAGGCCAGTTGATAAATTTGAATAAGAGTGCCTTCTATGTTCATGAAAAGGTCTTGAGTGGTTTGGTGTCAAGGTGAAACAAATCACGAGGAATTAGGCAAGGCCTCTTTCCATTCACATATCTTGCTGCCCAATTTTCTACAGTAGGAACAAAATTTCACATTATGATACAGTTGTTAAAAAGATTGCCAAAAGGGTGAATGCATGGCAAGGGAGACTACTGTTGTTACACCTTGGAAATTTCCCATCAACGTACAGTGGGCAGACTAACGAAGGGCACGACATATACGATGTTTTGATAAGTAAGAAATAGCATTTGATGACCCTAATCGAGATTTCAAAGGCATTTAAAGTAAGGGAAGAAAGTTGTTAAGGAAAGCAAGTCATATGTTGTGTGTCGGGCAAGATTTTCGAGTATCGAGTTAATGATGTTTTAATGATGCTTTGGAGAAGAGTTATAACGTCCCTTAGATTAGTAATGAGGTGTTAAACAAGTGCCAAGAAGGTTCCATAAGGATTGGAGATCAAACGAGTCGACGAGAATGAGTTCGGATGAACTGGGCATTATACGGCCCAACATACTGGCCGTATGTCTGGCCGTATAATCAGCCCAGAATGGCACATCTCACTGGACCAGATCTATGGCCAGATATACGTTCAGTATAATTTATACGGACCGTATGTTGTTTCGTAGAATATGGGCGGGACAAATTTTAAATTGATATAAGGACCTCTCTCTCATTTTATTTCATTTCATTTCTCTACTCCACACTTCAAGAACCCTCTAGAATCTTATCCACTCTTTATCCACAAGAACCCAAGGGAAATTGATGATCAACTTCATCAAACCAACAAAATCAAGAGTGTGAAACACATTAAAGTTCATCCAAACCAAGAAATTCCAAGAGAAGTGCACTAGGGTTATGGAGCAAGAAGAGTATTTCCACTCAAGGCCTATTCCTACACTATCTAAGGTAAGTTTTATGGTATTTTCATGTTGTTTAAGGTATTGAGAAGTTGAAACACTTGGATTGTAGAAGAATATAGAAAATGGGTCAAAAATGTGGGAATAGTGTCATTGTTGAGTAGTAGTTTGGATTGAATCATGATTATTGATTTGTTGTGACTGTAAGTAAGTTATGAATGACATTTGGAACATGGGATAAGCATTATATGTGAAAGAACACGATAGTGAACTATGATCATGATTATGGAGGAATTGAAGTGAAGTTGTGAAATGTGGATAATGTAAATGAATGATGATTGTTGTTTATGATATTGTGATTGTTGTTATGGATGATTTGGAGTTGATATGTGATATGAGGAAAGTTGTATAAACAAAGGAAATGCTTCCCAATTTTCCTTAGCTTTAGTAAGCACGTTCTTATAGTCGATTAGCTAATGTTAATACGAACTTTCTTGAAGTTAGAAACGCGAGTATCGAAGAAGGACAATCAAGCGATAGAATTGTTAAACGAAAAAGGGATATGAGGCTAGTCCTTTCTTTCTAAGGCATGAATCTTATGGCATAATTTTCCTCCTTCATCAACAATCTCCTACATTCCGGAAAACTAAGAGTCTATGTTCATGAATAGCCATATGAGATAAGAGATACATTATGAGCATGATAATGATGATGATGAGCTTAAGTCTAAAGATTCTAGAGTCCATGATATAATGTTCCTATTAAGCTAATGATGCTATCTATAATCCATTGATGCTTTTTATTATATACACTCACCTCATATGCTAATTCCTTCAAGGTAAGGCAGAATGTTTATGAATGCTCCATAATGGAATCGGGGGTTCACGACCTTATGTCACCCCGATAAAGTATGATTGTCTTTGAGTTTCTATGCATGCATTATGATGAGTATATGATGATGATATCACACCGCGCCTATATGGCCGGGCAGACACCGCCAGGCGGGCAGCGTATACACCATGTCTAGATGGCATGCGCAGACACCACTAGTGGGCGGCATGAGATGGTACCCCGGACGCGAGAGGCCTGGACGCAGGCTAATGATTATCACACCGTACCTATATGGTCGGGCAGCTTATACATATATGCATACATGATATGATGATGATTATGAAGTAAGCGTTATGCATTGTTTCTTTTATGATTGACAGTCCGTTACAGGTTGCTCCTTATTTGATGTTTCCTTCTTTTATTGATGTATTGTTATTGTTGATGCCTTACATACTCAGTACAATGTTCGTACTGACGTCCGTTTTCTTTGGACGCTGTGTTCATGCCCACAGGTAGACAGGGAGGTGATCCATACTCGTAGGAGCTATTAGCTGACTGAGAGCACTCTATTGTTTCAGAGGTGCCATTGATTATTCTTTTGTGTATATATATATATATGTTTTGGGCATGACGAGGTCCTGTCCCGTCCATATGTCTAGTACTTTAGTAGAGGCTCGTAGATGCACAGTGTGGGTAATATGGTCTCACAGTTTCTCATCATATGTATATATTATTTTGATAGCCGAAGGGCTTAGGTATATAATGTAAATATGTTTCAAGTAGAAATGGTTCTTTTATGATTATAAGCATGAGACTAATGAATGACCGTAGAATGAGTAATAGAATGAGCGGTGCTCGGTGGTTAGGCCCGAGTACCGGGTCGTGACAAAAGTAGTATCAGAGCAGTTTAATCCTAGGAAGTGTCTACGAGCCGTGTCTAGTAGAGTCTTGTTTATGGTGTGTTGTGCGCCACGCTAATAAACAGGAGGCTACAGGGCATTTAGGAAAAATGACCATTTTTTATCTTAAGAGATCGTGCGATAGAGCTGTGTTATAAGATATTCTCCTCCCTAATAGTGTGCTATGATTTCAGAAATACCGCCAATGGGAAAGGCTAAAGCTGCCCAGAAGGGCAAGACTACGATGAAAAGGCGGGTAGAGAGAGAGCCGCCAATGAATATAGAAGAGGGTGAACCACATAATGAGGCTCCATCTAATGCTTCTTCCACCCCGCCTATTACAAAAGAACAAGAAGGGGCTTCAGCTCCAGCTTCTATGCCTCCAGTTCCTCCACCGGCTACTTCGGGTCAACAAGTGACCGAAGCTATTCATTTATTGGAGCAGTTAGTTGCCGCCCAGGCACAGCGGCAGAATACGAGCCCAAGTGATCGGTCAGCTAGTACCAGAGCCCGTGATTTTATGAGTTTGAATCCTCTGGAGTTCTTCGGGTCAAAGCCGGATGAAGATCCGCAAGGCTTCATTGATGAAATGTTGAGGACATTGAAGATTATTCATGCCTCCGAGACTGAATCTGTGGAGTTGGAATCTTATAGACTCCGGGATGTGGCGGTCTTATGGTATAATAATTGGATAGCATCAAGAAAAGAGAATACGCCTCCTCCCGTTTGGCAAGAATTTATAGATGCTTTCATCCGCTACTATTTGCCACCCGAGGTCCGCCGAGCTAGAGCGGATAGATTCCTAAATTTTAAGCAAGGAAATATGAGTGCTGGGAGTATAGCCTTCAATTTAACTCTTTGGCTAGGTATGCTCAGACTATGATGGCCGACATGGGAGATCGGGTGCATAGATTTATGAGTGGCTTAGGGCCACATTTGTTCAAAGACTGTTTGACGACTTCGTTGCAAGATGGGATGGATATTTCCCGCATTCAAGCCCATGCCAAAAATTTAGAAGGACAACAACATCCGTAAAGGGATGACCATGATATTGATAGGGGCCAAAGCAAGAGAGCCAGATCTATGGGGGCAGGTAGTGATTATAGAGGGGGATCGAGACTGTCATATCCTAGACACTGTGCCAGCCGGTAACTAGTGCGCCTCCACAGTTTACGGGTAGGAGATTTGATTGCTCCTTTCGTTCAGGACAGGGTTAGAGTTCGAGGGCCCCAGGTTCTCAGTTTGGGGGAGATTATAGCCGCAGGAGACCCCCGCACCACGATGCAGCCGGCGGTGGGATTACACTTCGGACAGCGTCGCCGTGGTTCGGATGCTTGCTATGCCTCGTGGCCGGCCGGTTGGGCACATGATATGAGATTGCCCGTCGATGAGTGGCAGAGTTGGGGTCCACCCCCGGTGATCGCCGGCGGTTCTTCTTCGGTGTGCCCGGTAGGGCGTACTCCCTAGATTCCGAAAGAGGTCGAGGTAGTGGTCGAGGGGGAGCATCTACTTCGTGTGCCACTCACCCCGTATGTATGCTTTAGCCGAACTAAAGGATCTTGAGTCCTCCCAGATGTGGTTACAGGTACATTATCCGTATTTTCCCATGATGTGTATGCATTGATAGATCCGGGTTCTACCTTATCTTATATTACTCCATATGTTGCGATCGTATTGGGGTGAAACCTGAGCCAATTAAACCTTTTGAGGTATCTACTCCGGTTGGTGATCCCATAATAGCTAGACAAGTATACAAAGATTTCATAATTGTGATATGTGACTGCCAGACTAAGGCTGATTTAGTTGAGCTGGAAATGTTAGATTTCGATGTGATTATGGGTATGGATTGGTTGGCCTCATGTTATGCTAATGTTGATTACCGAATGAAAGTAGTTCGATTTTAATTTCCGGGAGAGCCCGTGCTTGAATGTAAGGGTAATACAGCATCCCCAAGAGGTAGGTTTATTTCCTACCTTAAGGCAAGAAAGATGATAGCTAAGGGCTATATTTATCATTTAGTCCGAGTTCATGACATCGAAGCAAAGTCGCCAACTTTCCAACCCGTTCCAGTAGTGAATGAATTTCGAGATGTATTTCCAGATGAACTTCCAGGCCTTCCTCCGGAAAGAGAAATTAATTTCGCTATTGATTTGTTGCCGGACACCAAGCCTATTTCTATTCCTCCTTACCGAATGGCTCCGGCAGAATTGAAAAAGCTAAAAGCACAGTTGAAAGATTTGCTTGAGAAGGGGCTTATTAGACCCAGTTCCTCACCGTGAGGAGCACCAGTCTTATTTGTAAGAAAGAAAGATGGTTCCCTACGAATGTGCATCGATTATAGGCAGTTGAATAAGGTGACAATAAAGAACAAACATCCTCTTCCAAAGATTGATGATTTGTTCGATCAATTACAAGGTGCCAAATGGTTTTCCAAAATAGACTTAAGGTCGGGTCATCATCAAGTGAGAGTTAAAGAAGAAGATAGTCCCAAGACAGCTTTCAGAACAAGATATGGCCATTTCCGGGTGATGTCATTCGGGTTAACTAATGCTCCGGCAGTGTTCATGAATTTGATGAACAATGTATTCAGGCCTCTCTTAGATCTATTCGTAATAGTATTCATTGACGATATTCTCGTGTACTCTCGCACGTAATCGAACATGCATTACATTTACGTATTGTTCTTGAAATTCTTCGAACTCGGGAATTGTATGCAAAATTTTCAAAGTGCGAGTTTTGGTTGAATTCTGTGACATTTTTGGGTCATGTTATTTCAGATAATGGAATTCGAGTTGATACTCAGAAAATTAAAGCTGTGAAGACTTGGCCAAGGCCTATGACGCCTACAGAAGTCCATAGTTTTTTGAGATTGGGTGTTACTATAGAAGGTTTGTAGAAGGATGTTCATCTATTTCAGCCCCATTGACGAAGCTAGCCCAAAAGTCAACTAAATTTTAATGGAATGATGCTAGTGAATGCAGTTTCCAAGAGTTGAAGGACAGATTAACCTCAGCTCCAGTCTTAACACTTCCAGAAGGGCCAGATGGTTATGTTGTGTATTGTGATGCTTCCGGTGTTGGGTTGGGATGTGTGTTAATGCAGCACGATAAATTCATTGCTTATGCTTCGAGACAGCTGCGGAAACATGAAAAGAACTACCCAATTCATGACCTCGAATTGGCTGCAGTTATTCATGCATTAAAGATGTGGAGACACTACTTGTTTGGTGTGCATGTTGATATCTATACAGATCACAAGAGTCTTCAATATATTTTCAACCAGAAAGAGTTGAATCTACGGCAGAGGCGGTGGTTAGAATTATTGAAAGATTACGATGTGAATATTTTATACCACCCCGGAAAGGCAAATGTAGTAGCTAATGCGCTTAGCCGCCGATCAATGGGCAGCCTCTGTGAAGTTCCTTTGGAGAAGAGAGAATTGATTCATGAGCTCCACCAACTAGCTAACCTGGGAGTACGTTTAATTGATTCAGGTAGTGCAAGGATTGGTATTAATAATCCTACAGTTTCGCCCTTCAATATGGAAGTAAAAGAACGACAGTATGAAGATCCTCAGTTGAGCCATTATAGAGACACATTTCATGAAAAAGAGAAGTCTCCATTTGAAACATCTATGGATGGAATTCTTAGATACCGAGGCAGGCTATGTGTTCCAAGTGTTGCAGAATTGCGCCTTCGAATTTTAGAAGAAGCTCATTATTCTCGATATTCTATTCATCCAGGAGCAACAAAGATGTATCATGATCTCAAGTTAATTTATTGGTGGGATGGAATGAAGAAAGACATAGCAGAATTTGTAGCCCAATGTCCAAATTGCCAGCAAGTAAAAAATTGAGCATCAAAAGCCAGAAGGATTATTGCAAGCCATGGAGATCCCTACTTGGAAATGGGAAGTGATCAACATGGACTTTATTTTTAAATTGCCCCGTTCCCGAGGAAAGTATGATTCCATATGGGTGATCCTAGACAGACTCATGAAAGCAGCTCATTTTCTTCCAGTCAGAACCACACACTCAGCAGAAGATTATGCAAGGTTGTACCACAAGGAGATTGTGCGACTTCATGGTATTCCGATATCCATTATCATAGATAGAGGGGCACAATTTATAGCCAAGTTCTATAAATCTTTCCAAGAAGGTTTAGGTACTCGAGTAAGGCTCAGCACGGCATTTCATCCGTAAACTGATGGGCAGGCCGAACGTACTATTCAGACCTTGGAGGATATGCTAAGAGCATGTGTTCTAGATTTCGGTGGTAGTTGGGATGACCACTTACCTCTAATTGAGTTTGCATACAACAATAGCTACTATTCCAGTATCCAAATGGCTCCGTATGAAGCTTTATATGGAAGGAAGTGCAGGTCTCCAATTGGATGGTTTGAAATAGGAGAAGTACAACTAATAGACCCTGAGTTGATTCAACAAGCAGTAGAAAAAGTCAAGGTGATCCGAGATCGATTGTTGACAGCCCAAAGTCGCCTAAATCTTATGCGGACAACCGCCGGCGAGACTTGGAATTTCAAGTTGATGACTGGGTGTTTTTGAAGGTGTCACCAATAAAAGGGGTGATGAGATTTGGTAAGAAATGAAAGTTAAGTCCTCGATACATTGGACCCTATAAGATTATCCGCAAGGTGGGTCAAGTAGCTTATGAATTGGACTTGCCTTTAGAACTTGAATCGGTTTATCCAGTTTTCCATGACTCAATGCTCCATAAGTGTATTGGAGATCCTACGAGGATTGTTCCAGTAGATGATGTCCAAGTGACGGAAAATCTAGTTTATGAAGAAGTGCCCATTGCCATATTAGACAGGCAAGTACAGAGACTTCGAAACAAGGAAGTGGCTTCAGTTAAAGTCTTGTGGAGAAATAACAACCGAGAAGAAATGACTTGGGAGGAGGAAGAGAAGATGAAATCCACATATCCGCACTTATTTTAGCCCCCGGAAGAGATCCATGTTGAGACATCGAGTTTATGAGGTATGTATGTTTTCTTTTTATGCATATGGGTCATGTGTGGCCAATTTATATTGCAATTATGTTGTGGCCCTGTGAGGCAATGTTATTGCGGGCTGTTGTGATAGGATGGTAGTGCCATATTACAGGGGAAACTCTGGCGAATTTTTAATAGAATCCCTGATGACTTAACATTCGTCCAAAAGGGGGGAAGAATGTTACACCTTGGAAACTTCCCGTCAACGTACAGTGAGCAGACTAACGAAGGGCACGATGTATACGATGTTTTGATAAGTAATAAATAGCATTTGATGACCCTAATCGAGATTTCAAAGACATTTAAGGTAAGGGAAGAAAGTTATTAAGGAAAGCAAGTCATATGTTGTGTGTTGGGCAAGATTTACGAGTATCGAGTTAATGATGTTTTAATGATGCTTTGGAGAAGAGTTATAATGTCCCTTAGATTAGTAATGAGCTGTTAAACAAGTGCCAAGAAGGTTTGATAAGGATTGGAGATCAAACGTTTCGACGAGAATGAGTTCAGATGAACTGGGCATTATACGGCCCAACGTCGTCGTATAAACTATCGTCGTATGTCTGGCCGTATAATCAGCCCAGAATGGCACATCTCACTGGACCAGATCTACGGCCAGACATACGGTCAGTATAATTTATACGGATCGTATGTTGGTCTGTAAAATATGGTTGGGACAGATTTTAAATTGATATAAGGACTTCTCTCTCATTTTATTTCATTTCATTTCTCTACTCCACACTTCAAGAACCCTCTAGAATCTTCTCCACTCTTCATCCACACGAACCCAAGGGAAATTGATGATCAACTTCATCAAACCAACAAAATCAAGAGTGTGAAACACATTAAAGTTCATCCAAACCAAGAAATTCCAAGAGAAGTGAACTAGCGTTGTGGTGCAAGAAGAGTATTTCCACTCAAGGCCTATTCCTACACTATCTAAAGTAAGTTTTATTGTATTTTCATGTTATTTAAGGTATTGAGAAGTTGAAACACATGAATTGTAGAAGAATATAGAAAATTGATCATAAATGTGGGAATAGTGTCATTGTTGAGTAGTAGTTTGGATTGAATCATGATTATTGATATGCTCTGATTGTAAGTAAGTTATGAATGACATTTGGAACATGGGATAAGCATTATATGTGAAAGAACGCGATAGTGAAATATGATCACGATTTTGGAGGAATTGAAGTGAAATTGTGAAATGTGGATAATGTAAATGAATGATGATTGTTGTTTGTGATATTGTGATTGTTGATGTGGATGATTGGGAGTTGATATGTGATATGAGGAAAGTTGTATAAAATAAGAAAATGCTGCCCAATTTTCCTTAGCTTTAGTAAGCACGTTCTTATAGTCGATTAGCTAATGTTAATACGAACTTTCTTGAAGGTAGAAACGCGAGTATCGAAGAAGGCCAATCAAGCGATAGAATTGTTAAAAGAAAAAGGTACGTGAGGCTAGTCCTTTCTTTCTAAGGTATGAATCTTATGGCATGATTTTCCTCCTTCATCAACAATCTCCTACATTCCAGAAAACTAAGAGTCTATATTCATGAATAGCTATATGAGATAAGAGATACATTATGAGCACGATAATGATGATGATGAGCTTAAGTCTAAAGATTCTAGAGTCCATGATATATTGTTCCTATTAAGAAAATGATGCTATCTATAATCCATTGATGTTGTTTATTATATACACTCACCTTATGTGCTAATTCCTTCAAGGTGAGGCAGAATGTTTATGAATGCTCCATAATGGAATCGGGGGTTCACGACCTTATGTCACCCCAATAAAGTATGGTTGTCTTTGAGTTTCTATGCATGCATTATGATGAGTATATGATGATGATATCACACCACGCCTATATGGCCAGGCAGACACCACTAAGGTGGGCAGCGTATACACCATGTCTAGATGGCATGGGCAAACACCACTAGTGGGCGGCATGAGATAGTACCCCGGACGCGGGCTAATGATTATCACACCGTACCTATATGGTCGGGCAGCTTGTACATATATGCATACATGATATGATAATGATTGTGAAGTAACCCAGCATGCGTTGTTTCTTTTACGATTGACAGTCAGTTACAGGTTGCTCCTTATTTGATGTTTCCTCCTTTCATTGATGTATTGTTATTGTTGATGCCTTACATACTCAGTACAATGTTCATACTGATGTCCATTTTCTTTGGACACTGTATTCATGCCCACAGGTAGACAGGGAGGTGATCCAGACTCGTAGGAGCTATTAGCTGACTGAGAGCACTCCATTGTTCCGGAGGTGCCATTGATTATTCTTTTGTGTGTATATATATATATATATATATGTTTTGGGCATGACGGGGTCATGTCCCGTCCATATGTCTAGTTCTCTAGTAGAAGCTCGTAGATACGCAGTGTGGTTGATATGGTCTCACAGTTTCTCATCGTATGTATATATTATTTTGATAGCCGAAGGGCTTACGTATATAATGTAAATATGTTTCAAGTAGAAATGGTTCTTTTATGATTATGAGCATGAGACTAATGAATGACCGTAGAATGAGTAATAGAATGAGCGGTGCTCGGTGGTTAGCCCCGGGTACCCGTCATGGCCCTAGTCGGGTCGTGACAACTGTCATATGGTGAAAGAGCGACACTGATATCTCATGTATTACAAAGCATGCCTGTATACCTATTATCAGGAATGAATCCTCCAGAGGGTGTGATCAGACAATTGCATAGTATTTTCTCAAGGTTTTTCTGGTGAAACACTGGTGACAAGAAAGGTGTACATTCGGTTAAATGGGAAACACTGTCATTGCCTAACGATGAAGGTGGACTAGGGTTCAAATCACTATTAAAGTGTCAAATGCCCTTTTCTGTAGTCTATGGTGGAATCTCAGAACAAAGCCTTCATTGTGGAGTTCTTTCATGATAAATAAATACTGCAAAAAGCTTCATCCTGTAATTGCACATGCTAAAGAGACATCTTCTATCTGGAGAAAGTTGATAATAGTAAGGGAACTGGTGGAGCATCAGATATGGTGGCAAGTGAAAAAGGGGATTCTAGCTTCTGGTTTGACAATTGGACAAATCTTCGTGCATTATATCATGTCCTATCCTCGAGGATAGTTTGGAGGAGGAAATAGAAGTTCGTAATTTAGCCGATGTATGATGTAATGCACGGAGTTCTAATTCAATATATACCTGAAGAGTATGTAAAGCATGTGATAGAGACTATTCCCCCCCCTCAAATAACAGATGAGTTAGACAAAAGCTGGTGGTTACTAGAAAAAAATAGAAGGTTCTCAGTCAAAAGTGCTTGGGAGTATGTGAGGCATAGAGATGTGAAAATTGATATCTATAATCAGATGAGGAGGAAACATCTTCCATTTAAGTTTTCATTCACACTTTGGAGAACCTGGAGATATAAAATGCCAGTTGATGATGTAATTAGCAGAAGAGGAATACAATTGGCATCAAAATGCTGGTGTTGCACAGAACCAAAACAAGAAACAATGTCACATATTTTTCTAACCTCTCCTACACCCTTAAAACTGTGGAGAATGTTTTTGCTAATTTTGCAGGTATTCAACTGGTGGGACATCATATTCCATATATGATCTCAAAGTGGTGGACAAACAGATGCAGGCCCATCTCGAGGCCTATAATTCATGAAATCCCTGCAATTATAATCTAGAGTCTATGGAGGAGAAGAAATATCATTAAACATGGGGGTACAATGGGATTCAGTGGTCTAATCTATCAGATCAATAGATATCTTTGGCAATTACTGCAAACACCATATCCCAAACTGCAGTCCTTCCCATCAAACTTACCTGCTATGATTCAGTACTTGGAAGAGATCAGGCCTAGAATGAGGTATCAGTTCATCTATTGGGATCCACCCCCTGATGGTATGATAAAATGCAATACAGATGGTGCAAGTAAAGGCAATCCAGGAAGGAGTTCATATGGCTATTGCTTGAGGAACTCACTTGGTGATCTGATATATGCAGAAGGAAAGGAGATTCATGAGACAACTAATATGGAAGCTAAAACTGTGAAAATCAAAGAGGCTATCTATCATTGTGTGGCAAATAACATACAGGAGGTACTAGTTGAGAAAAACTCCATGGTGATGAAGAATATCATAGAAGGAACCTAGGAAATTCCATGGCAGCTTATAGTTATAGTAGAAGACATCAAACAGCTGCTAACAATGTGTGAGGTTAAATTTCATCATGTCAAGAGGGAGGAAACAGTCTAGCAGATTATATTCCAGACCAAGCCATACTGTTGGGATCAGTAGAATATAAGCAATACAAAGATCTTCCTTCTCAAGGTAGAAGACTGCTGAATCTAGACAAACAACATTACCCAAACATCAGATCAAGAACTTTGAAGCTAGATGATCGAAGTAATGCAAATGCAATCGGAGCTTGGATAATTCTTATTATTCTACAAAAGATCGCAACATCAAAGATGGATGGAAATTTTGTACATGGAGGCAAATATCATTACAAGAGTTCAAGGATGCAACAAGCTCAACAAATTCTACTTCCTTGCATTTTTGGACCTTTCTTTTTTACTATTTTTGTTCTTCCTTTATTTTTGCCTGTTTTGGCTTTTCTGGATCTTTGTACTTCTACTGTTATTTGTTGATTAATAAAATAAATCAATAGGCATGTCCTATTGATATATTTGATAAAATAAAAAAAAAAGATAGTGCTGTCCATTTTCTGATACCAACACTGCTCCAATGCCAGAACCTTTGTAGTTGACTGCTCCATCAAAGAATAGTCTCCATCTCGAGTAGGGCTCGACCACTTCTTCTTCAATAGCCATTATTTCCTCATCCGCGAAGAAGGCTCGTAGTGGTTCCAGTTCATCCTCGATGACTTCTTGCTAGCAAGTCAGCCAGCGCTTATCCCTTGATTATCTTCTGTGCGACGTACATCTGTCACTTGGCTAGTTTCCCAATAGGCATTGGTTGCCAAAAAATATACCTCAACGGATCCATTCTGGAGATGAGGTGAGTAGTGAATACTGACAGGTAATGTTTCAATTTTTGGGCAACCCACGTCAGGGCGCATGTCTTCTCAACGAGTGTGTATTTTGACTCTCATTGTGTGAATTTCTTGCTCAGGTAATAGATGGCATGTTCCTTTTTGCCATCTTCTTCATGTTGGGCGAGCATACATCCAAAGAAGTTTTCTAGTTACGACAGGTATAGCAGCAGTGAGCTCTCTGGCCTTGGTCGTACTAAGACGGAAGGATTGGATAGGTATTCTTAATTGTTTTAAACACCTACTGACACTCTTTTGTCAATTTTGTGGAAGCATCCTTTTTTAACAATTTGAGGATTGGCTCCACAATCACAGTGGATTGGACTATGAATCGCCCAATATAGTTCAGCCTTCCTAAGAAACTCATGACTTCCTTCATGGTTTTGGGAGGTGGTAATTATTGAATTTCTTTGATCTTTGTAGCATCTAGCTCAATGCCACTTCAGCTGACTATGAATCCCAACAACTTACTCACAAGAACTCCAAATGCGCACTTTGTCGGGTTGAGTTTCAAATGAAATTTGCGAAGCTTATCAAAGAACTTGTGTAAGTGTGTGGTGCGCTCTGAGCTGTCCCCCAATTTTATGATAACATCATCCACATAAACCTCAATTTCCCGATGTATCATATCAAGAAATAAGGTAGTCATTGCTCTAATGTATATGGCGCTAGCATTCTTGATGCCGGACGACATTACTCTTTAGTCATAGACTCCCTAAGAGATTACGAAAGCTGTTTTTTTAGCATCTTCTTCGCTCATGAGTATCTGATGATATCCAGCGAAACAATCCACGAAAGACTGCAGCTCATGCTTGGTGCAATTATCGATAAGAATATGGATGTTCGGAAGGGGAAAATTATCCTTTAGGCTGGCTCTGTTAATAGCTCGGTAGTCTACACAGATTTGAATCTTTTCGCCCCTCTTGGGTAGTGGCACTTTGTTGGTCAATCAGGTGGGGTAGGACATTACCTCTAATATTCCAAATTTGATATCCTTTTCCACTTCGTCCTTTATCCTGATACCCATATCTAGTTTGAATGTCAGGGTCTTTTGTTTGATTGGGGAAAACCCCTCTTTGATGGGCAGTATGTGGGCCACTATCACAGTGCTTAACCCTGGCATATTTGTATAAGAGCAGGCAAAGACGTCTACATGCTCTTTTAGTAGAGCTAGGAGCTCTTCTTACACTGATTCAAGTTTCTTTCACATCCTCTATGTTACCGAGGTTGATTACTTCGGTTTTGTCTCATTAGGCCTCTCCTTGTTTTCCAACTCTTCTAACTTTTCTACCATGCCTTCTGGCATCATCGTCTTCTCGTCGTACTATTCGTACTCTTGTTCGTCATTTTCCTCATTCGTTTCACGACATGTCATGATGTTTTCGGTTGTTTTATCGTTATTATTATTACTGAAAAAGCGAGGCAAAGTGAAGTTAGGATTTTTTTTTATTTATTATATATTTTTATTATTATTATTATTTATTAGGCATGATCCTAAAGAATGTTTTTATATGAACTAAGGTTTTCTATTAATTCGAAGGTAGATTGATTGCAATCTGTGGTCCTGGTCTGGATCAACATCGCACCATTCCCGATCTTTAACATCACAAAGCAAGTTTAACTGGGTGATAATTCGAGACCCGACCGATTTCACCAATTTTTTAGCAAGAGATTCAAAAAGAAGCCCATCTCTCTATCGAGGAGCTAGGAGGGGAGTCGATGCCCAGTTGTTCAGGTGTTCTTCTAGCCTCAGACTGGGAATGATGGGTGTTTCTTCGCATTCTTTGATGACGCAATAGCACTCTCCTTCTCTAAACAATAGCTCCAATCTCTCATTAGCTTCTTAATTGGTTAGGTTAGTTCCTCATCCCTTGGTTCTTTTTTGATGGCCTTTCTGAGCTCACCTTCACCAGGAGTATACCCCAGACCGAAGTAATAGTTTTCTCTTGTAATTGGCACCGGCTTTACTGCTTGTGTGAAATACGGCACATGTGCATCATCTAATACCTTCAATAGAGCTTGCCTGTGCGACGGAGAGCTGACTAGCAAAGCTAATATTGATATTTGCGTCGGTGTCTTCTTTAGATGTTCAACAATTGAGTAGTCCTTCAGTTGCATGTGCTGCTATAAATCCTCTGCTTCTCCCTTAGAGATTGTTCTTTTCTTAGTGGTTTCTTTTCTTGTGGCATGTTGAGCCAATTCTTTGGGAGCGTAACACCTTCCCGAGCGCGTCATCCCTCATGCCATGACCACTTGGACCATAAATTCTTTCCTTGGAGCGGGCATCGCCTGCTGGGTTATCTGAGCTACTATTAGGGGTAGGACTAATACCTTGAAATTCGTCATGGCCCGAGGAATCCCTGGTGCTACAACCAACACCTTGAAGTTGGGATCCTCCTGGAGTGTGAGGGAGGCTACTGTCTGCTAAATTGTTTTGACGGTGATGGGGATTAATGCCCTACAGGCTACCCTGTCCTCATTCTTTTCAATCAGGTGAACTCCACCATTTCCATGCTTTGGAAATTGGTTCGGGTTCACATTGGGTGATACGGTTTCCAGAATGATCTCCCTTTTCGTAATCAAATCTTGGATTTTATGCTTCAGATTGACGCAGTCTTCTGTGCTATGACCATTGCCTCAGGAGTGGTAGACACAGGTTTGGTCGGCTCTGAAGAACCTATTTTCGGGCTAAGGCGATTTTGGAGGGACCCTTAGAATGAAGCCTGCGGCATGCTATCTTTCAAAGAGTTGGACCCTTGGCTCAAGTCATGTAGTAAATTCTCGCGCCGGTTTTCTCTCAAAAGAGAGACGTGGAGCATTATACAATGGAGGTGGTGGTTGATTTTGGTAATTTGGCAGTGGGTGATTCTGGCAGTTTTGTGATGGTTTGTTCTGTGGTGGGCGATAAGCATGAGCCGTTGTTTCATAAATTTGCTGTGGTGGTGGTTGGTAAGTAAGAGCGGGCACTCGAACACTTGGTGGAGTTGAGTAAGCTGGCACAGCAGCCGTAAAGCTTGGTTGTGCGTAGAACACAGGCACCGGGTTGTAAGGAGAAGTTGGATAATTGACAGGATATTTTGTGAGGAGACTGTGGCTCTTCTCACATTTTTGTATGTGGGCTTGGCATGTGGGATATGCTCTCCACGTCCTCTTTGTTTTTGCGAAAGACTCCCGCAGGAGCTTGGCCAGTTGCCTTGTTGAACATGCTAATGATTTTTCCAAATTTGAGACCATCTTTTATAGCCTCTCCCATCTTGGCGAGTTCAGAAAATGGCCTCCCTACCATAGACAGCATTCAATCGTAGAAATCCAGATCTTGTGACCAGATAAACACAAAGACCCATTATTCTTCACACATTAGTGGTTGGACACAGGCTGCTTCGGCTCTCCATCGGCTGGCGAACTCACGTTAATTCTCCGTCGACTTTTTTTTTCTTACCTTCTCGAGGTGGTAACTGCCTGGCACTGTTTTGACATTGAATCGGAACTTTTCCATGAAGGACTCTATTATGTCTTCCAAAGTGATCCAGCGACGTATGTCTTAGGTTGCAAACCATTCGGTAGCCTCTCTCTGTTATATCTCACATTTTGTATGTCGGAATATTTTTAAGTTGTTTGTGACAAATTAGGGACGAGGTTACTTTCCGACTTTGTTGTAAGACATAAGTGTTTTATGATATTATGGGATGGAAATTTTAATAAAAATTGGGGGTTAAAAGTGGAATTTTGGAAATTGGGTAACATGAAAATAAGGCCACAGAAAGGTGCTGGCCATGGCTACATGGAAGATTAATATATGTAGAGTTAGATGACTTGTTAAGTCATTTTCATCATGTTCATCTTTTGGAAATTTCATGAAACTTGGAGAAATTCGAGGGAAGGAAATTTTTTTTTAAAAAAAAAAAAAGAAAAAAAAGAGTGCAATATGACCCTCCATGTGCCCCATCAATATATATATATATATATATATATACGTGTGTGTGTGTGTGTGTGTGTGATGACTAAGAAGACCACACTTTATCATTTTGTTGCTCTAGAAATTTCAAGAAAGAGAGAGGGAGAAAAATATGGGGAGTTCGGCCAAGCGGGTCAATGGCCGAACTTGCCCCTTGCCGATCATGAAAATTTTTTCTTCTTCTAGTTTTCTACTAAATGGAAGGCTCTCTACCATATGGAGTAGTTGTTGGAAGAAGATGACCATTTGTTTTGCAAGGAACAAGCCTAACCGAGAGTTGAAGGGCATGTGGGAGAAGGTAAGGTTCTATCTCTTCATTTTGTATGCCGGACGTGGGGGTGTTTAGGGGAAAGAAAAATTCGAAGTTGTGTGGGTGGGTGTG